>NW_004443956.1:14404482-14435381 GCF_000243295.1 Trichechus manatus latirostris | reverse complement strand
AAAAATCCTTTTATCTGATTTTTCCTGAAATAAGTTGGTACCAAGTGCTTTATCTTCAGTCTCACTAATTCTGACCTCCATTGCCTCAGTTTTGCTCCTATGACTTTCTATTGAGTTGTCTAATTCTGAAATTTTATTGTTAATCTTCTGGATTTCTGATTGCTGTCTCTTATGGATTCTTGCAGCCTGTTACATTTGTCATTATGCTCTTCTCTAATCTTTTTAAATTCCTCTATTGTGTGTTCTGCGTTTTGCCTAATTTCATTCCTGATGTCTTGAAGAGTTCTATATATTAATCTTTTGTATTCTGCCTCCAGTAATTGCAAGATATTTTCTTCCTTCAGAAAATTTCTAGATTCTTTATTTTGGGAGCTTACTGAAGCCATCATAATCTGCCTCTTTATGTGATTTAATTTTGACTGTTGTCACCAAGCCATTAATGATTATTAATAATAAACTACTATGTTTATTTATTTTGTTTAGTTACTGTGTCGTAGCTTCTTGTTTTGTTTTGACATGCCCAAATAGGCTGCTTGTGTGAGCTAGCTTGGTCACCAGTGTCCCTGAAGCTCCAAAGACCTGCCATCAGGTGGCCAGACCTGCCACAAAGTACGTGAGCCCAGGAGTCTGCCCCCTCCTCCTGTGTGGGTTCAGCTCTGGTGTCCAGGTAGTTGGCCACCAAGTGTGTGGTGCAGGCTCTCACCTGCGGTCCTAGACAAGCATTGGTGATTGGTGTAGGCACAGGTATCCGGCTGCAGCAGGGGGACACACGCTGAGTAAGGCAGGAGGCTGACGGCCGCCTCCGAGTGTCCAGGAGGAGAGCGTGTCCCTGTTTCCTATAGCATGTAGGTGGGTTGGGTTTGCAGCCGGACTGTTGGCTGTAAGGACTGGGGAGACCTCTTATTCTTGGGCCCCTGTTGCAGGTGGCTAGGTGGTGTGGGTGGAGCCACCAGTCTTCAGGCCCCTGATGGGGGTAGGTGAAGACCCTGTTTAATTGGCAGAGCAGTGTCACATGTCATGATCCTGCCACTTCACAGCTGAAACAGTTGAAGCTAGACTTCAGGTATATACCCTACGCTGTTGAGATGGGTCCACACAAGTCTGTGCAGGGGGAAAGGCACTCAAAGTCTGTGGATCCCTAATGCCTGTGCCTAGGCAAAAGGAGCTGTGTCTACCCTGAGTTCCTGGCTTAGGGGAGCCGGCAGATTATTTTTTCCTCCAGTTTGTTAATTTGTTCCCTCTCCAAGGCCGGGACAATGGCTCAGGGAGCGTGACGGTTCCTACTTCCAGCCCAGGGGACTCGGCAGTCCCTGAAGCTGTCCTGAACTCAGTGCAGATCAGGGAGCAGGGAGGTAAATGCGAGAGAGGTTTTTCGCTAAGGGAGGTGTCTTTGATCCACGCAGTAGGCCAGATGCAAATACTTATCTTTCGCCGATTGAGGGCTGCTTCTCACTGGTTCTGGATGGCCGAGTAGACTCTGTGCTGCTGCGTCTCTCCCGGTGTGGAAAATGCCTCCTGAGCACTGCCACTTGCCTGCCTCACTGCTCATTCCTGAGCAGATCCGGGCTGAAGGGCTCCGGCTCCCATCCATTCAAGTCCAGCAACTCCTTGCTGCTTCTGAACCGTCTCTCCCTTCCCCTTCCACTCAGTCTGGTTTCTCAACTTTGCCTTTGATGTTCACGGCTCCTAGATTGTCATGTATAATCGATTCACTTGTTATTTTGGGTCTTTGTTGTAAGAGGGACAACGGAAGTGTCTGACTACTCCGCCATCTTGGCCTCGCCTCCTGGTTTCTGAGAATGGAATGTTAAAACTTCCCATAATGATTGTGGAACTGTCAAGTTGTCTTTTTTGTTCTGTAAATCTTTGCTTTATATAAATTTTAAGTTCTGTTGAGTTATGTTTGCCTGTTCAGTTAATCTTTTCATCATCAAATAATCTACATGCATTTTTTTTCCTTTTCTGTCTGCTGTTGGATTGATCAAAATTTCTTCTTTCTTTCCTCTTTGATTGTTTTAAAGATTTTTTTTTTAATTTAAACATAACTACTTGACTAAATAAATTTTAGAGATAATTAGTCTTTCCCTTTTTCCATGAATAGTAGAATCAACCTTAGAATGCTGTAGCCTTGATCACCCTTAGTTCTGCCTGTTTCTCTTACCTCCTCACCCAATGAAGTTTGAAATGATGCTATTTTGGCTGTTTGACCTGTTATATTATTTTAACAAATTTCTGTTGTTAAGTCATCTTTACTTTATGATTATATTTATTAGTATTTTATTTAGATTTCTTTTTTCAACCATAGTTTTTGGCTATATATGTTAAAATTTTGATTTAGATGTTTCTTTTAATTTGATGGGAATGATTTTTTTTTTGAAGGCTTGTAATAATTCACTTATTAAACCATTTGTACTTTGATTACTTTAACCTTTAAATTTTCTCATATCTCCTTTATTGGTTTAGATTGGTTAGTTTTCTTTTTAAAATAAGATTTATAGGAAGATTTCCTATTGTTTCAAAAACAGCTCTTTGCTTATTCTTTTTTTAGTGTTTTTAATCTTTTATTTTTCATTCTTTTAATGTTTTCATTTAAATACTGAGTTAATTTGTATCTTTTCTTTTTAAATAATGAAACAATTTAAAACTCTGAAATGCTATGAATACTACTTTCTCAACTTCTAAGTTTTAAAATATGTAATGTCTTTCTTATTTTATGTGCGTTTTTACTGTTTTGCCTTATTTCAGAAAGTTCAAAAAAATTTAAAAGCATTAGGTTTTTTTCTTTTTCTTTTATAGGTATCTTGTTTTATTGCATTGGGTAAGAGACTCTCACCTCGCCACAACTTTTATTGTTAGTTTACTTTCCTGAAGTGTTTATAAATTTAGTTACATTGCACTTTATAGTGACATTGGTTAGATCATACTTAATTTTTAGAGTTTTATTTGAATACTGTGCAGGGATGTGCATTACAGTCACCTGTGTGAGTTTTTTCAAAATACATATGTGTATCCTTCCTCAGTTTCATTAGATGTAGAGTCTACGCAGGCATATGAACTTTGAAAAGAGCTTACTAGGTACTTAAGAACCACTTCTGTAGTCATAGGGAGCCATCTGAAGATCAGCTGAAGGAGGAACAAAAATAAAAATGAGGAGTACCTAAATACATGAGTTATTATGACACAAATGTATTAATCTGGGCCTAGCCTCACATTTAGGTATAGGAAGGGCTAGATTTGAGGGAGAAAATGACCTTGAAGTCTCATATTCACTATTTGATATGGTAAATGTTAGAAAAAGTGCCTAAATTATTTTTATTTTGTATTCTTTCAACTTGTGCTTTATGTTGAGTATAATTTTAAGGCTCAAAGTTTAACTACATATATTTATTTCTTTGTAGGCCTCGAAGTAGAGGAAAAACTACAGTGGAGGATGAAGATAGCATGGATGGACTGGAGACAACAGAAACAGAAAATACTGTGGAAACAGGTATCAAAATTTAATATGAATTTTTAGGAAATACGCATAACAATGTACACATTTAGCTTTTGTTTATATACTTAGTTCTAAAATTATCATCTGCCTAAATAGTTTTATAACTGTTGTGAACTCTACTGAAAAAACCAAGTTCTCCCTATCTCTTTTTGTTTTTCCTTAAGCCCTGATTTAGTACAGATTATTTAATATCTGTGGATGAAAGGTTTTATCAGAGAAAAGTTAAAAGTGAAATAGTCAGTTGTTCCAGTCATTTAGTATGGTAGCTCACAGTATATTTCTGGTTTATAAACCATATAGTGTTTGTTTAAAGCTTATTGTGTTAATATGTGTGTTAAGAAAAAAATATGTTCCATTACCAATAATACTGTGAAATGCTGGGCTAAGCTGGACCAAACAGTTTTCTTTTCTCCTGGAGTTTTTGATGACTTTAATAAGCTAATGTGTATTGCGAATCTGTAAACAGTAGTTAGAGTAGGTTGCTCAGAGTAATTTATAAAATTTATACATGGTTGTTGTTGTTGGATGCTGTTGAGTTGATTCTGACTCATAGTGATCCCAGGTGAAACAGTAGAGCTGCCCCATGGGGTTTTCTAGGCTGTAATCTTTTTTTTTAATTGTACTTTAGGTGAAGGTTTTCAGAACAAATAGTTTCTCATTAAACAGTCAGTACACATATTGTTTTATGACATTGGTTCACAACCCCATGACATGTCAACACTATCCCTTTTCGACCTTGGAGGACCTTTTCTTTTCTTTTTTTTTTGGCCCAGATGGCTTCACTGGAGATTCTAGGCTATAATCTTTATGGGAGCAGTTTGCCAGGTCTTTCTCCCATGGAGCTGCTGGGTGAGTTTGAACTGCCAGCCTTTCAGTCGGCAGCCTAGTGCATAACTTACACTGCGCCACCAGGGCTCCTTCTATAGTTCAGAGACTAGGATTCATATTGTATTTGGAGTATATTTACGTGAGATGGTCTGTCATTGGTAGTGATTTTCATGAGTTGGTGACATTTTAGACATAGTGATAGGCTTTCTTTGTGAAGTTAAATGTCATCTCCTTGACCCTTGCAGAATGTCACATAGTTTTTAGGGGACTAGAAATTGCTATATCTTTTAAAATAGAATTTTCCAGAAAATGCTATGGTTGTCAAGTGTGTAGCCGTTATGCAGTTATATTTCTTGGAAAGCCTTCAAACATTTTACAGTTCCCAGCTCCTCTTCTAAAAGGGACCGGTTAGTTAGCGTGATAAGAGTGAAGCTTGGGAATTTAGAATTCTACATTTCCCCTTTGGTGTACATTCGTTACCACCTTACTTTGAACTTGACTCAATATAAGTTCCATTAATTCTCTTTTATATGATTTTTCTTTATGTTTTTCTGTTCTGTATACTTTTACTTATTTTCTAGTAAAACATCTTTTTGAATTGACATTTTTCAACATAAGGATTACTTACAAATTCCTTTAAAACAATGCTATCAGACTGTACCACATGTTGTCCCTTTATGTCGCATCCTTTCTGGTCACCCTCCCACATTCACTGAAGTTTTAGCACCTGCCTTTCTGTTTTACTCTCCACTGCTTCTCCCGTAGTCATTTTTGATAATCTAATGTCCTGGCCTCTCAGTTCCTTGATTCCCGGAAAAAATCCTGTTGTTTAACCTATCTCTGCTACTCATGGCCATACTTTAGCCTTTGTCATTCTACCAATCACTAGGACAATTGCTGTTTCACTCTAAAATCTCAGTTTCAAGCATCCTACGCTCTGATGATCACCTTTTCTTTTTCCAACTTGCTCTCTCCTAATAACCACACCATAGCAATACTCCATATTGAATCCTCCAATCCAGTGATTTTACCATAGAGGTACTGTTTCTCACCCTCCTTTTCTAGCTCAGATTCAGTGATCCATCAGCCTAGTCATTTCTCTTACACATCCTGAAGTCCTTTGCATTCTCCCACTGTCTTGTTTTGATGACACAACTCAGAAATCTTCATTCAAGCAGCCAAACATGGCTGGAGAAAAACATACAATTTTGCTGACTGGTTTCATAGATTTCTAACACTCCCTCTTTTCATTCTTCAGCTGATGATCTTTCCTATTTCAAAAAAAAATCAGAGAAGAATTCCACATTCACTCACCATCAAATCTACTTTCCTGCTTGCATCTCTAACGATACACTGTACCTTCTCCTGATAAAATGGGATGATGGAGCTCTGTGACCGTCTAAGGCCAGCCCCTCAACTTGTGTCCTGGATCCTATCCCCTTTCCCCTGTTACAGACTTTACACCTGCAATTTTCCTTGCTTTTCTGAATCAAGAATTTTTCCTTTTTAGTGAATCATTTCTATTAGCATATAAATGTGCTACAACATCACCCCTCTTCAACACAAATATCCTCTCTTGATCATATATCTCCTTTCAGCCCCTCATCTTTGTAGCAAAAATCCTTGAAAGGGTCCTTTATAGTTAATGGTTCCTACTTATATTTTCACCATTTACTTATGACCCACCACTCCTATCAGACTTTCTTCCTGGCATTCTACTAAATTGTTCTTGTCAGTGTCACCAGTGATTTCCGTATTGCCAAAACCGGCTTTTAGTCTTCATCCTACTTAACCATTGTGTTATCATTTCACGCAGTCAACCACTCTCTCCTTGAAACTCTATTTCTTCACTTGACTTTCAGGACACCACACTCTTTTGGTTACTGGCCTCTCCTCATTCTCCTTTGCTCATTCCTTTCCCCTTCCTGATCTCCAAATGTTGGCTTAGTCCTCAGATATGTTCTCCATATCCTCACTCATTAGGTGATCTCATTCGATTTAGTCACTTTAAATGTTGTCTGTGTGCAGGTGGAGCCATAGTGGTGCACTGGTTAAGCGTTCAGCTGCTAATCAAAAGGGCGACAGTTCAAATCCACCAGCCACTCCTTGGAAACCCTATGGGGCAGTTTTACTCTGTCCTGTAGGGTCGCTGTGAGTCGGAATCCATTCAACGGCAATGGGTTTTTATTTTTTATGTGCTGGTGACTCTAAAAACTATATTATCAGCTCTTTCTTTGCCTGTAGCACTACCTCTATCTCTCAGCATCTTTTAGATATCTAAAAAGCATCTCAAACTTAAATATGTCTGCTACGGAACTTTTTATTGTTATTCTGAAGCTTTCTCCTTTTCCAGTGTCCCTACCTCGATGAATGACACCATGTTATTGTTCAGGCCAGAAACAAGGTGTTCTTGACTTCTCTTGTTTAAAATTCAGCCTATTGGAAAATCCTTTTGGCTCTACCTTTACGATATGTCCTGAATCCAACCATGACTCATCTCCTCCACTGCTGTCACTCCAGATCTTACCACCACTCCTTGTCTGGACTGCTGCAGTAGCTTCCTAACTGGTCTCACTGCTTTCGTTTTTGTCCCGTTATGATCTTGTTGTCCACCTAATAGCCAGAGCGATCCTTTTAAAACCCAAAGTAAGAACCTTTGGGTCTTACTGTTGTTAGCCTTCCAAAGCTAATGGGGACAGGTAGAATAAAATCTGAAGTCTGTACCATAATCTTTAAGATCTAATAATCTGAATTTGGCTACCTCTCAAACCACATCTTCTACTTGTCTTCCCCTAACTCACTGGGCTCAAGCCATACTGGCCTGCTTGCTATTCCTGGAGTACTCTAAATCCATTCTTTCCTCAGACATTTGTGCGTCCTCTCATGTTTGCTTGGAACACTTTTCTCTCAGGTATTTATGTGACTTCCTCTTTACTTCAGTCAAGTCTCTACTCAGATGCTATCTCCTCAGAGGCCTCCCCTGACCCAGTCTAAAAAGAACGCCTGCCACTTTTATTCTCTTCTTCATTTTTCTTCCTAGTATTTAACAGATATGACAATTTATTACATATTTGTTTACTGTGTGCCTTCAACACTAGGGTGTCAGCTTAATGAGATCAGGGGATTTGTCGTTTACTGATTTATCCCAGTGCCTAGAGTACTTCTAGACACATACTAGGCATACAATTCAGTAATTGAAGCAGTGTAACATTTTTCTTTATTTTCTAAGCTACCTACTGTTCTTGATGTATCACCACAAAATTCTGACATTAAAATTTTTTCTTAGCTTGTACTTGGACTGTCTTCTCACGCTATCCCCTATGGGAAGTCAAGGCAAATAAGGTTTTGAGAAACATTTTAACAGGAGCAGAATGATATCTCTGGCCTTTATGCTAAAGTTAAAATGATGCCCACCGTTTTGTTAGTCCTTGCTGTGCTTTGCTCTTGGAAAGGCCTTTGTCACTTCTTTCAGTGGACACATGGGGCAAGGAGAATAGTAAAGGCAAGCATAAAGATTTCAACACCTGTCAAAACTACCAACCTACAAACTACACTGAAACAAAGAGAAGAGTTCCATAAATTTCTAGTGAGTTTAAAAGTAAACTCGAGCCTGCCACAAGGCTAAAACTGCTCTATGTATATTGCAAGGCCCAAGGGTTTATTGGGAGGTCCTCTTATTTCTGTAAATTCTGTCTTGACAAAATTTTTTAACGATTTGTAATAATATGAGAGTATTATGTAATAGGAGTGTGTCCTAGAAATGTTTGGCCATTAGGAAAGTAGCATGAAGGCTCAGGGACCAGTTTGTATTATATCTTGTGGTGGCTGTTACAAGTCTCTGTTTTCCTATATGAATAAAATCACCTGAAGAGACATTCTGTTTGTTTGAGAATCATGAGTTAATCAGTGCTCTGCAAACTTACCTTGTTTTAGTTAATCTTACATTTTTCTTTTCAGTGTTTAAATTGTCTTATTTTGGCTAGTGGGAGCCTCTTTCAACTGGCTTCTGAGTTCTTTTAATATCATCTCAAAACTTTTCAAAGCTCATTGCTCTTTGGCAAGAAAAAAGTATGTTTCAGACCCATCTTTAGTTCCCTCTGCCCCAACATGTGAAATCAGCTACTCTCTAAGGATTACTAGTCTTTTAGTGGAAAATAATATTGAGGTAAATATCTAGGCTTTAGGGATGCGTATCACATAGTTCCTATTGAGAGTTAGTTATGGTAGTCCATTTTAGTGATAGGCTCCAAACTACATGTATGTGAATGAGTTCACATTGATAATACCACTTTACCTTTAGCACAGTTTTTAATGTGCCTACGTGCATAAACTACAGTTATGGTGCTTTTCTTTTATAATTTGAAGAGCCAGTTATTTATAATTGATGGTCAACAAAATCAAAATTAATATCTGTCCATCAATAAATATTTAAATACTATTAATATTAACAAAATAGAACTATTGGATTTAATGTCAAGATTACCGTTTGTGATTAACCTTTGATTGATTTCTACTTACGATGTCTAGTCATATTACCTTGAGTTATGTGTAAAAATTTTAGATGACCTTCTGCTCCAGTTATTTGTTATTTTTAAATAAGAACTATTACTCTCCTAGAAGGAGCCCTGGTGGCACAGTGGGTAAGTGCTCGGCTGCAAACCTCAAGGTCATTGGTTCGAACCGACAGCAACTGCTCCATGGGAGAAACATGTGGCAGTATGCTTCTTAAAGATTTACAGTTTTGGAAACCCTATGGGGCAGTTCTCCTCTGCCCTAAAGGGTCGCTGTGAGTCTGAATTGACTCAGCAGCAATGGGTTGTGTTTTTATTACTCTCCTAATGAGTATTGGTTCTTATTCAGTGGTGGCTTTTTAACTGCTAGTGTTTACTTGACTTCTATAACATAGGGATCTTCTGTTCTGTGAGTTTCAAAGTCATGTAAATTTAATTTAGTTCCTTTTCTGTCCAATGATTTAATGAATGGTTATATGAATAATGTTTAAATATACACATTTATGTAAAACCATATATGCCTTTGCTTACAAGAATAGAAATTTTAGTGATACTATCTTAAAAGTGATCACCCCAGATTGCTTATACATATTGAGTACAGCTGCTAAATGATACTAGGTTGTGGTGTCATTTGGGAGAAAACTTGGATTCTCTTATCACATTGCTTAGCTGTATCAGTTTAGTTTTGCCTGTGCTCTCTTACTTTGTCCTGATACGAAAATTTGTAACTGACTCTCTCTTTTTAAAATTTGATCGTGGTAAAATATATATTACATCAAATTTGCCAATTTAACAAACAAAGTGTGGTATATACATACAGTGGAATACTACTCAGCCAGTAGAAGAAATGAAGTCTTGATACATGCTACAGTATGGACGGCGCTTGAAGACATTATGCTGAGTCATATAAGTCAGTCACAAAAGGACAAATATCATATGACTTAACTTATATAAAAAGATACGAAAAAGCAGTTGTATAGACACCAAAGTTTATTAGTGGTTACCAGGGGCAGGAAGGAAGGGGGGAAAGGGAGGGTTACCAGTGATGGAAAAATTGCATTGATTAAAGAGAGGGTTGCCACAGCTGATTATTGTAATTGCTGTCAATAAGTTGTACACCTGTAAAAAGTTGGAATGGGCAAAAGTTCTGTGATGTATTTATAACAACGACAACAACAAAAAGAGCAGCTGCTGAAGCTGCTTATGTGCAGCCAGACACCTCTTGAGATTTGGTTTCTTGGTTTGGAAGTTTAGGGTCATGGTTTCATGGGACATCCCAGTTAATTAGCTTAATAACATGTTTAGTGCTTCTATTCTACCTCCTAGTTCATTTTGTAGTGCCTGGGGTCTTAAAAGCCTGCAAATGGCCATCCAGGGCACGACAGTTGGTCTCTCTTCACCTGGGGCAACAGAGAAAGAAGGAGAGTTAGGAGTAGGAGGATATAGAATGTGTGGCTAATTGCCTTCATGTGAATAACTGCCTCCTTTGCCATTAGACCAGAAGAACTAGATGGTATGTGGCTACTATCACTGAACATTGTGATCAAAGATTCCATAGAAGAATCCTGATCGAAAGAGGAAAAATGCAGAACAGAATTTCAGATTCTCACAAACTGTAGACTTAATGGAGCCGTGGAGTCTGGATGAACCGCTGAAACTATTGCCCTGAGATTAGGGGCAGGATTATCCAATAGGCAAGGTTAACGCAGTGCTTTGCTTGCTTACCAGATCATCTGTAGTGAACAGTTTTATATTTTTTCACTGTATCAGACTCTCTAGGTGTGGCTGGCATCTTTCTCTCTCCCAATCCCTCCGCGCTTTCCTACAGATTCAAAGCCTCTTTTCAAACTTAGAATCCCTGACCAGGGCGGATGACGCAGTAAGCAAGATAAACATGAGCTTACTTGTGCTTACTTACTAGTTTGGAAGTGGTGTGGTGAAACCCATGTGAAATTGTTCACTGCAGATGATCTGCTAAGCAAGATAAGCAACTGTGCTTACGTTGCCTATTGGATAGTCTGTCCCTGCCTGAGATAATTTTTAAACCTTAAACCAAAAATATCCCCTGAAGTCTTCTTAAAACCAAAAATTAGTTTAACTATTAAAAAACGTCTACCTTCAGCATTATGCTCTTTTAAGAACTGTCTATATGGAATCAAAGTGAGAACAGCAAATTGAAAGATTAGATAGGAACCTTAGGGGGTAGTGAGTTTGTGTTGTGGGAGGAACAACTCAGAAAAGGAGAGTGAGAATGGTTGCACATCTGGAAGACTGTAATCAGTGTCACTGAATTGTACAAGTAAAAACTGTTGAATTGGTGTATGTTTTGCTGTGTATATTAACAACAACAACAACAAAATAAAATTGAAAACAAACAAAAAAATCCAAAAAATTTCCAATTTAATCATTTTAATGTACAATTCAATGACTTTATTAATTACATTCACAATTTTATGTAACTATCACCACTATCCAGTTCAAAAATGTTTTCCTTACTCCCAACAAACTCAGTAACTCCCCTTCTCCCTCTCCCCTTACTCCCTGGTAACAACCAATTTACTTTGGTATCTATGCATTTGCCTGTTCTGAATATTTTATATAAGTGGGATCTTAAACTATTTGTCCTTTTGTGTCTGACTTTTTTCACTCAGTATAGTGTTTTTAAGGTTCATCTATGTCATAGCATGTATTAGAATTTTAATTCTCCTTATGGCTGAATAATACTCCATTGTATGAATATACCACTTTTTGTTTATCCATTCATCTGTTGATGGTCACTTTGGTTGTTTTCACCTTTTGGCTGTTGTGCATAGTGCTGTAGTGAACACTGGTGTACATTTATCTGTTTGAGTTCTTCCTTTCAGGTCTTTTGGGTGTATACTTAGGATTGCTGGATCATATGATAATTCTATGCTCGACTTTTGGAGGAAGCATCAATCTGTTTTCCACAGCAGCTGTACTGTTTTACAGTTCCACCTACGGTGGACGAGGGCTCCAATTTTTCCACATCCTCGCCAACACTTGTTGTTTTCCGTTTTTTTTTTTTAAAAAAAACAGCCATCCTAACTCATTCTCGTTGCTGTCGAGTCGATTCCGACTTACAGTGACCTTATCGGACATAGTAGATCTGCCCCATAGAGTTTCCATGGAGCACCTGGTGGATTCAAACTGCCGACTTTTTGGTTAACAGCTGTAGCACTTAAGCACTCCACCACCAGGGTTTCCATAGATGTCCTAGTGGGTATGAAGTCAGGTTTACACTTTTTTAATGACTAATGATGTTGAGCATCTTTTCATGTACTCATTTGTACATTTTGTCTCTTCTCTTTTTGAGCTATCATTTTTTTCCTTTTTATAGTTTTTTTTTTTTTTAATGTACCTTACCATTTTAAAATTATGTGTAGTTCTCGTAGATGTTAGGGTTGTTTGAGAAATAGTTCTGGTGCTCTGCCTTCTGGAAACATGGTGGGATTACAGTTCTTGATACCCTTGAGGGGACATATGATTAGTTGTGTCCAGTGAGTTGTAGGTGGAAGCCATGTGGGCTACTTCTGGACTGAAGCAAAACCCTCTAGAGCTTTTTTTTTAGTCTTGTATAGCTACTGTCAACGTTTTAGACAGTGGCTGCTTTGACAGTTTGGGTTCTAGAGTGAGGAAATGTGGAGCAGAGACCCATTTATACGTATTTAGTCTGTGACTAGCCAGAACACATAGTTGTTCAAACAGGAGTTAAAAAGGAATTGTTATTTATTGCTGCATAACAAATTACCCAAAAACATAGTGACTAAAAGCAAACATTTTATTATATCTCATGGTTTTGTGGTTCAGGAATTCAGGTAGCGCTTGGATGCAACTGCTCTGTTGGCATTGACTAGGGTCACTTAATGCTGTTCACTTGGCAGCTGGTCTGCTCTAGAGTATCTGAGACAGTTTCACCACCATGCCTGGTACATTGATGGAGGCTAAGTGGAAGGCTGGGCTCAGCTGAGCCCCAAACCCATTCTGTGTAGTCTCACGGCCTCTTCACATAATCTCTTGAGCAAGGTAGTAAGACTTACATGGTGGCTCAGGACTCTAAGACACCAAGCTAGGAAGCTGTGAGTCCGCATGGAGGCTAGGCCCAAAACTGGCATAGTGTAATTTTTGGCATTTTTCTATTAGTCAGAGCATTCACAGACCAGCCCACATATAGGAGTTGGGTGAGCTGGGAGGAGTAGACTCCCCCTCTAGGTGGGAAGGGCATTAACATTTTTGCCACTTTTTTAAACTATTTTTTCTTGTTGTCGTTGAGCATATACACCATTTCTCAACATTTCTACATGTACAATTCAGTAACATTGATTACACTTTTCAAGATACGCAACCATTCTCACCCTCCTTTTCTGAGTTGTTCTCCCGCATTAACATAAACTCACTGCTCCCTAAGATTCCTATTGCTGTTGTCAATTTGATCCCATGTATATAGATCTTAAAAGAACGTAATGCTTAATGCGGACGTTCTTTGTTAGTTTAGCTAAACTAATGTTTGGTTTTAGGAGACCTCAGGGGACATTTTTGGTTTAACGTTTAATGATTATCTCAGGGTAGTAGTTTTGGGGGTTCATCCAGCCTCCATGGTTCCAGAAAATCTGGATTCCATGAGAATTTGTTTCTAGTCATTTTTAATCTCCACTGAAGTTTTATGATGTTTCCTACACTTTTACCAGCTAACTTTTTGTGCTTATAAATTAAACATTTTGAATTGATTGCACTTTAAGTAAAACTGTCATTTGACCTCACATATTTTGAATTGCCTACACTCATGACTTTCCATTCTTGGGGAAATAAACTGTTTGGCAAACTTTGCATTCTTGATTAGAACTTTGGCTTGGTAGTTTTCTAGGCTACAGGTTTTTTAGTCTTCCCTGGAGGTAACCTTCCCCAAATTAGCTCTGGTACATCAGTTCCATTCTCACAAATCTACAGCCTTTATGTGCTGAGATTAATTTGCTGAATCTTTATTGGGCATTCGCTTGAATCTTTTCCATATTGTAATGAATGCAAGATTAAACAACACCTTCAGACAGCATTGCCAGCAGTTTTACCCTGAAAACTTTACTCATTTCATACTAGACTTGGGGCTTGCCTAGGGAACCTCATTTCTCACCAAGAAAGAACATACTCAAACTGAATGCGTTTTTGCTTCTTGGCTTTCACTTTGTAAAGACCAAACTCTCAATTTCCCTAGTCTATTTCTAAGGACCACATATTCTTTTCTCCTTCTCTCTGTTCATTCCTGCCACATCCCCTTTTCAGAAATTCTGCCTCTGGTATTTGACCTCACTGAGCCTATTTCTCTGGAGTTTTTGAGTGGGTGTACTTTACTTTCGAGAAAACATTTTTAATGGATGTTACATTTTTTACCTGTAAGCCCAGACAGGATATTTAAGTATTTCTTATCTCTGAATGAGTCTAGTTGATCTGAAAGCAATGCTTCTTATTAAATGCCCCAAGATGTTTTTGTTTGTTTTACTTTTCCCATTACACCCCAAATTCCTTTGTGCTATCCCATTAAAATCACATCTTCCTCCTCCCTAACTTCTAGCAACCTCTGATTTTTTTTTCCTTCTTCTTCCTTAACCCCCACCAAGCTCTGATTCTCTCTTCCTCCTCCCTAATTCCTGGCAACCACTAATTTTTTGTTTTTTCCTCCATCACTATAGTTTTGTCTCTCAGAATGTCATGTAGATAAAATCATACAGTATGTAACCTGATACTGACTTCTTTCTTTCAGCTTAATGCCTTTGAGATTCGTCCAAGTTGTTACATCAATATAGTCTGTTCTTTTTTATTATTGAGAAGCATTACTTTGTATGGGTGTACCACAATTTGTTAGTCATTCATTTGTTGAATAACATTTGAGTTGTTTCTAGTTTTTTGCTATTACAAATAAAGCTGTGGACATTAGCGTACAGATTTTTGTATAGATTTAATAAGTTTTCATAAGTGTTAGTCTGCCACCTTATTCTTTGAGAATTATTTTAGCTATTTTTATTCCTTTGCCCTTCTATATAAATTTTAGAATCAGCTTTTGCCTATATAAAATATCATGCTGGGATTTTGTTTGAAATTGTGTTAAACCTATAGATCAATTTGGGGAGAATTGACATCTTTACTATGTTGAGTTGTCTAATCCATGAACACAGTGTGTCTCTCCAGTGGGTCTTTTTGGATTTCTTTAATTGGCATTTTGCAATTTTCATTATAGAGATCCTGTTAGAGTTACACCTTGTCATTTAATTTTTGGGGGTGCTATTGTAAATTTAAGGAGCTCAGGTGGTACAGTGGTTAGGAGCTTGGCTGCTAACCGGAAGGTCAGCGGTTCGCATCCACCAGCGCTCCTTGAAAACCCTGTAGGGCAGTTCTACTCTGTCTTGTGGGGTCACCATGTATATAAAACCAAACCAAACCCATTGCTGTCAAGTTGATTCTGACTCATAGTGACCCTATAGGACAGACTAGAACTGCCTCATAGGGTTTCCAAGGAGTGGCTGGTGGATTTGAACTGCTGAGCTTTTGGTTAACAGCTGTAGCTTTAACCACTGTGCCACCAGGGCTCGCTCGCTCGCTCACTCACTCACTATATATCTGCACATATATATAAATTTTGATTTCTAATCACATTGCTAGTGTATAAAAATATGATTGATTTTTGCGTGTTTACTTTGTACTCTGCATCCTTGCTAAACTCATTTATTTGTATGATGATAGCTGTAGAATTTTTTTTTAATAGATGCGTTTTAACAGTTTGAAAAAGTTCCTTTTTATTTCTAATTGGCTGATAGTTTTTATTATGAATATCCATTTGACATTTGACACTTCTCAAATGCTTTTTCTGTTTCAGTTGGCTCAATCCTGTAGTTTTCCTTCATTAGATATTAATATGGAAGATTTTATTATTTGACTTTTTTTTTTTTGCATATTGAACCAGCCTTGCATTCCATGGATAACCAACACTTGGTCCTGGTGTATTTTTCTTTTTATATATTGTTGGATTTGATCTGTTAATACTTTGCTGGGGATTTTTTATATATGTGTTCATGAAGGATGTTGGTCTGTAGTTTTCTTTTACTGTCTTTGTCTGGTTTGAGTATCAGTGACAACTGGCCTTATAGAATGACTTAGGAAGTATTCCTTCCTTTTCAGTTTTTTGGAAGAGTTTGTATGGAATTAGAATCATATCTGCCTTAAATGTTTGGTATAAATTGTCAGTGAAGTCAGCTGGGCCTGGAGTTCTTATTGTTGGAATGTTTTAAACTACAAGTTCAATTTATTTAGTAGGTATAGGACTATTCAAATTATCTGTTTCTTCTTGAATGAGCTTTGGCATTTTGTGTCTTTGAAGGAATTTGTTTCCTCTGTGTTGCTGAATGTGCTGGCATAAAGCTGTCTGTAATACTCCTTTATTATCCTTTTAATGTCCCTAGGGTTTGTAGTGATATCCCCTTTTTCTTTCATGATATTTATAATTTGTTTCTTCTTTCATTTCTTTTTAGTCAGTCTAGCTATTTTTTTATTGTGATAAAAATATATATAACAAAACATTTTCCACTTTAACATTATTTTACATATACAACTCAGTGATGTTGATTACGTTCATCACGTTGTACAACCATCACCACTATCCATTTCCTGATTATTTTACCACCATTAACAGAAGCTCAGTACCCTCTAAGCAAAATCTCCCTCTTTTCTCCTCTATGCATTGCTTTAGCTGTGTCCCATAAAACGTGATATGTTGATTTTCTTTCAGTTAAAAATATTTTCTAATCTCCCCTGTGACCTCCTCTTTGATTGATGTATACTTTCTAAGTGTTTGGAATTATTTCCTTGCATATTTCTCGTTCTTCTTATAGTTTAATTCAGTTATTATCACAGAACATACTTTTTTTATGGTTTGAATTGTTTTAAATTTAAATATTCTTTTTGACCCAACATATGGTTTACTTTGGTGAGTGTTGCATGTGGCTGTATAAAGAATGTGTATTGGGTTTTTGGATAGACTGCTCTATAAATGTCAGTTGGGTCTAGTTGTTGTTGGTGTTTAGTTCTTCCATGTCATTGCTGATTTTCTGTATCTGTTCTTTCAGTTGTTACTGAGAGAGGAGTGTTGAAGTTTCCAAATATGATTGCAGATTTGTCTATTTTGCCTTTCAGTTCTGTCAATATTTGTTTAATGTATTTTGAAGCTCTCTTGTTAGGTCCATACCCATTTAGGGTTTTTATGTTTTCTTATTTATTATTGTACTTTAGATGGCGGTTTACAGAGTAAATCAGTTTCTCGTTAAACACTTAATACACGTATTGTTTTGTGACATTGGTTGCCAACCCCATGACATGTCAACACTCTCCCCTTCTTGACCTTGGGTTCCTGATTACTAGCTTTCCTGTCCCTCCTGCCTTCTCGTCCTTGTCCGTGGGCTGGTGTGCCCGTTTAATCTCATTTTGTTTTATGGGCTTGTCTAATCTTTGGCTGACGGGTGGGCTTCAGGAGTGACTTCAGCACTGAGTTAAAAGGGTAGCCGGGGACCATACTTTCCGGGTTTCTCCAGTCTCTGTAAGACCAGTAAGTGTAATCTTTTTTTGTGAGTTAGAATTTGTTCTACATATTTCTCCAGCTCTGTTCAGGGGATTTTTATGTTTTTTTGATGAATTGACCCTTTTTTTTAACTTTGTAATGTTCCTCTTTATTCCTGGTAATTTTCTTTGCTCTCAAATCTATTTGGTCTGATACTAATACTGCCACTTCAGCATCATTTTGATTGATGTTTGCATGGTATTTTTTTTCAGTCCTTTTAATCTACCTATAACATATTTGAAGTTTCTTATAGATAGCATATGGTTTAGTCATTTTTTTGATGCTATAACTCATCTCTTTATTATGGTAAAATATGTCACATAAAAATTGCAATTTCAAGCATTTTTATGTGTACAATTCAGTAACATTAATTATATTCACCATTGTGTGTAACAATTACCACTATCCATCTCCAAAATTTTTTTATTACCCTAAATAGAATCTTTGTACCTCTTAAGCAGTAACTCACCATTTCACCTCCCACTCACCCATAGTAACTACTAATAAACTAAGGTCTTTATGCATTTGCCTATTCTAGGTATTTCGTGTAAATGGGATCATACAGTATTTGTCCTTTTGTGTTTGACTTATTTTACTCAAAGAGGAGGTCACAGGTCAAGGTTCATTTGTGTCATGGCATGTATCAGAACTTCATTTTTCTTTATGGCTGAATAATATTCCATTGTATAGATATACCACATGTTGTCTGTTTACAAGTTGGTAGACACGTGGGTTGTTTTCACCTTTTGACTATTGTGAATAATACTCCAGTGAACATTGGTGTATGCTTGAGTTGTTCCCACCTTTCAGCTACTGTGAATAGCACGGCAATGAACATTGGTATACAAGTATCTGTTTGAGTCCCTGCTTTCAAGTCTCTTGGACATATACCTAGGAGTGGAATTACTGGGTCATATAATAATTCTTTGTTTAACTTTTTGAGGAACTGCCAAACTGTTTTTCACAATGACTGTATCATTTTACAGTTCCACCAGTAATGAATGAAGGTTCCAAAATCTCAAGGTCATCACCAACACCTGTTTGTTTTCTGTTTTTTAATCATAGCCATTTTAGTGTATAAGGAAGGATATCTCACTGTAGTTTTGATTTGTATCTCCCTAGTCTGTCTTTTGAATAGGCCATCATTTCCAGTTTCCTTGTATACCTTGAGAATTTTTGTTGAAACCAGGACATTAGAATATTAGAATGTGTTAGCTCTGATATGTGTGTGGCTTTCTCAATTCCCCTGTGTACATGGTGTTTTGGAAAGCACTAATTTCTGTAAGAAACTCTCTCTGGGTTCTCTTTCATGTTTTAGGAATTAATTGTCTGCTTCATTTGCAGCAGTTAGTCCCAGGAAATTGACAGGCACAGCACTTGTCACTCCCTCCCCTGCCCTGTGAGAGCTCTCAGGTCAAACCGAGGCTTCAGTCCTTCATGTAGCCCCCAGACAGATCACAACAGGCACACCGAACAGTCTGCCAGCCAGGTCTGCCCGGATCACTCCAGAGCCAGAGATTGCCCCCCCACAAGACTGTGTACCGTGGTCCTTCTCTGCCATGCTGTGGCCATGGCTGCCACTGAGCCAGGAAAGAGAGGGATGGTAGCGGGGTGGGGGGGAACAAAACAAAAAATGACTTTCCTACTGTTTAAAAGTTGCCTTTTTCTTGTTTTAGGTATGGTTCATTTCTGTAACTTTCTCCTTGCTTTCAGAGTTCTTATAGAATTGAATTTATAGATTTCTAGTTGCTTTTCTTGTTCATTTTTGTGTTTGTGTTTGGAATTGTGAAACTGCTCATGCTGCTGTCTTCCTGCGGTCCTTTCTACCAGAGAGCTGGCTCTTCAGTGCTGTGCCACGTACTTCTGTTATTGTGTCAGGGGCCAAGTTGTAGGAGGACCAAAAAAAAAAAAAAAGGTAAACTCACCACCATTTTGGTGGACTCCAAAGTCTCATATTCTTTCCCAATCTGTACTGTTTAATTTTTAGATTCTTCAGTTATGTGTTTTATGGGTTCCGTCCAGGTTGTATAGCTGCATTCAGTGGGAGAGATATGAGTATACTTATGACATCTTCCCTGGTACTGATACCCTAAAATGGGTTTTGAAAGATCTCTAACCTGTAGGTTTGGCATTAGAAGATTTACTCATGTGGTGTCTGTCCCAGAGTTTTTATATAGTCAGATTTATTCATTCCACCAGTATTTTAGGTGGAAGAAGGTAAGTTTAACTTTGTAGGTGTGCTTAAGATTCTTTAATTTATTACTAGCTAGTATGTCAACAGTTATTGAACAGTTCACCCATAAAATCAATTTTTATAGAAAATAAAATTGTATCTTTCTTTAGTTATACAACGAACTACATTAAAACCAAACCCGGTACTAGTAGTTGATTCCAACTCATAGTGTGACTCCTGGTGTTTCAGAGTAGAACTGTGCTCCATAGAGTTTTAATGGCTGCAATCTTACGGTAGTAGATCACCAGGACTTTTTTCTGATGTACCGCTGGATAGATTCAAACCGCCAACCTTTTGGTTAGTAGTCAAGTGCCAACTGTTTGTACCACCCAGAGACCTACATGACATATTAGTACGGTTTTATTAAGGATCACTTTTTTTTTTTTTTTTAACTTTTTGTATTGAAACGAAAAGTTGCAAGACTAGTGTAAAGGACTTCCAAATATTCTTTACCCAGATACACTTTTTATCTCTCTCTCCAAAACATACACACACACGTTATTTTTTTCTGCATCAGTTTGAAATAAATTACGTATGTCAACTCTGTTTACCTGTAAATACTTAAGTGTGTATTTCCCATGTCATTCTTTTATGTAATGACAGAACAATTATAAAATCTGGAAATTTAACATTGATACAATGCTATTATCTATTCTACAGTGCTTCCTCAAATTTTTCAATTTTCCGTAACCTAGGATCCATTCTAGGATTACATATTGTCTTTAATTGTCTTGCATCTTTAGTTTTCTTCTTCTAGAAGAATTCTTCAGCCTTTGTAGACATAAAGATTTTTGAAGCATGTTGGTCTATTGTTTTGTACAGTGTTCCTCAAGGTTTATCTGCGTTTGCTTATAATCAGCTTTAGACTATTTTTTACAGGAATTCTCTAAATGTGACATATCCTCACTGCATCACATTAGAAGGCACATATTTTGGCTTGTCCCAGTATTTAACTTTGATTACTTAGAGTGGTATTCATCAGGTTTTTCCACAGTAAGTACTGTTAATAATTTGTGGGGAGATACGTTGAGACTATGTAAACATTCTATTCCCTATCAGACTTTTTTGCATGAATCAATTACTACTACCATGATTGCAAAGTGATAATTTTTCTAAATCATTCCTTCTGCATTTATTAATTGTTGGCACTCTGTTTGGTGTATGTATGTATTAATTTATCAGCATGGTCTCATGTATTTTTTTTTATTTGCGTTTAAATCAATTACTGTATATGTCTTTTTTAAAAAACTTTTTTACATTTTCCCAAAGGAGACTTGTATTTGCTTGTCATAAGTGTTTTGGCCAAGTAGCTATATTTTTTAGAGAGCCTCTACACTTCTTTGAAACCCTCCCCTCCTTTTCCAACAGGTGTATAAGTTTCCTTGTATCCGTGGATTTTGAACAAGCCTAATTCCATAGATTATTTCTTGGATAGGTAAATAAGTTAAGTAATTTGATCATAACAAAGCCTTTTTGTCACTGACACCTCCGACAGGTATTCTACAAAATGCATTTTGGAATGTGTCATATAATCATAAGATTTTTATTGTTTTTTTTGGTGCACTTTTCATACCAACCAAACCAAACCTATTGTCGTCGAGTTGATTCCGACTCATAGCGACCCTATAGGACAGAGTAGAACTACCCCATAGAGGTTCCAAAGAGTGGCTGGTGGATTCGAACTGCTGACCTTTCGATTAGCAGCCAAGCTCTTAACCACTGCACCACCAAAGTTCCTCCAAAAAAAATTACAGCCTTGGAAATCCTATGGGGTAGTTTTACACTGTCCTAAAGGGTCGCTATGAGTCGGAATTTACTTGATGGCAATGGTTTTTTTCAGTTTCTTAAGCCATATTTCTTATGTTTGTTTCCAGTTTTTTAGCTGCTCTTTGTCATGCTTGGTGATCACTTCTGCACTTTTTTGTTTGTTGAATTATTACCTTAGCATTAATTACAATATTAGAATTTTAGAGTCGTTGGCTAATTTTTCTTTAGTGTCTTGTTATGGTTTACAAAGTGGCGTTTCCGAAGTTTTAACCTGTTTACAGAGTTGGTAATAATTAATATGTCAATTTATAAATAATCTTATTTGAACTGAATTGTCATTATTTATTAGGTGTAAAATATTACTCAATCTTCCTTTTGACTTCTATTTAGAAGGGCCATTCTTTATGTGTTTATTAATTCTGTTTCTACATTTTAAAGGATTGTCAATTAATATTCTTTTCCCATTTCTGCAATGTAGAGTCTTGTCTTTGTTTTTCTTATAAATTTGACTATTTATATAGTTTAGATATCTAAACAGTTAGTGACCTGTTTGATGGATTTCTCTTCCCCTGTTTTGCCCCACCTTGTTATTTTTCATCATAACTTTTTAACGTTATGATCTGCAGTCTTTCCTTCCTTTGTGATTTCTTCAGTTTTGAGATAATTAAAAATTCTAAGAAAAAAAAAGAATTGTTCTCATTTAGATTAAATAAAACATTTAATTATTTTTCATAATGTAAGGTTTTTAAAGGTACAGTATTTGAATATTTTTATCAATCTGTCAGCTTATTCTTTCATTAGTCATAATATTTTATTTATTGTAAATTTATAGTGTATTTCCATGTCACATAATACTTTTCTCTCATTGCTTTTTTTTATTTCCATAAACAAATGTTTGATATTAATTTTTGTTTGTCATACCAAATAATAAGATTTTTGAAAATGCCTATTTCCTATGACCAGTATTTTTAAAAAGGGTGAATATTTTAACAAAAAAGTTAGCGGGTATATATAAAAATACAGATCAACTGTTTAAGTTGCATTAACAGTTTTGGGAAAAAGTCATTACATAGTTATTTTCACATTTTTTTTGGCCTCAGAACTATAAAAACAGTCACCAGTATGCATTATATTTGTGAGTCCACACACACACACACACACACACACACACACACACACACACACACACACACACACACACACACGCACACAATGGTACTTTTAAAAAATGACCTTTAAATGTTGTTCAGAGCGGTGCCTGACACGTAGAAAATATTCAGTAAATACGGGCTGTTATGCTGTTGTGTGATTTTCTTCACTTAATCAAGTATATCAGAACATTTTTCATGATGTAATACAGATCTTTGATATTTTTGTTGAAATGTAATACCTATATTTTATTACCTTTTATGGCTGTTTCATAATTTTATCCAGTCTTCTATTTATAGACATTAGGATATTTTCTAGTTGTCATAATTTATGAGTATGGCTCCAACAAACACTCTTATATGTATGTTTCTGCACATTTGAAGAATAATTTTCTCTAGACTAAATCCTAAAGGTGGAATTGATGTGTCAACGTACTTGTTTAAAATATTGATGGTTATGTGTTAAATCATTCTGTAACGTTGGAGTAATTTATACGCTCACCAAAACTGAATGGGAGTGACTGTATTCCTAAAATTTCACCAGCAACTGAGTATTATCAGTATTTTAAACCTTTTCTCATTAACTAAGCAAAAAAGGAACATCTTGCTTTTTAACTTTTCTCACAGTCCTTTCATTGTTAGTGAGATGAACTCTTTTTGGCTATTGAAATAGGCTCTTTATGCTTCTTATACCTTTTTTATTTTTATTTTTTATGTTTTTAAAAATTGATTTATAATAGTGTTTTGTCCACTAGCAGCATGATACCTTTTTCATTTTTTATGTTAAATGTTAGTTTTGCCTTTTGATTTTTAATTTTATGGTTTAAATTTGCCATACCTTACCTTTCGGGCTCCTGGGTTTTATGTTTTACAAGGCTTTCTCTACCTCAGCATTATAAAATTATTCATCTGTTTTCTTTTGTTGTTGTTAGGTGCCATCGAGTTGATTCTGACTCATAGCGACCCTATGTACAAACACAAAACGCTGCCCGCTCCTGTGCCATCCTGACAGTTGTTATGTTGGAGCCCGTTGTTGCAGCCACTGTGTCAGTTGATCTCATTGAGGGTCTTCTTCGTTTTTACTGACCCTCTACTTTACCAAGCATGTTTCCTTTTAGCACTTCTTTATGTTTATTGTAACAAGTAAACATTTACTCCATCTGGATTTTCTCCTCCCCAGAGGGATGTAAGAAATGAAGTAGGATGCAAGTTTTACTTGTTCTGAAATGGCTAGCCATATTTTCCGGTATAGCATACGGTTTGGATTATGTGCTCTGGAGTTAGAGTTATTGGCTATAATTTTGGTTCTGCTGTTCGCTTAATCCAAGAAACTGGACTATATGAAGAGAATGTGACATCAGAATGGGAGGAAGACTCATCAACAGGCTGCAGTATGCAGATGACACAAGCTTGCTTGCTGAAAGTGAAGAGGACTTGAAGCACTTACTGATGAAGGTCAAAGACCACAGCCTTCAGTATGGATTACACTTCAACATAAAGAAAACAGAAATCCTCACGACTAATAAGCAACATCATGATAAACGGAGAAAAGATTGAAGTTGTAAAGGATTTCATTTTACTTGGATTCACAATCAGTGCCCATGGAAGCAGCAGTCAAGAAATCGAACAGGCAGATCTGCTGCACAAGACTTCTTTAAAGTGTTAAAAAGCAAAGATGTCACTTTAAGGACGGAGGTGTGCCAGACCCAACCCTTGGTGTTTTCAGTCGCCTCCTATGCATGTGAAAGCTGGACAATGAATAAGGAAGACTGAAGAAGAATTGATGCATTTGAATTATGGTGTTGGTGAAGAATATCTTATACCGTGGACTGCCAGAAGAATGAACAAATCTGTCTTGGAAGAAGTATAGCCAGGTATGCTCATTAGAAGCAAGGATGGTGAGACTTCATCTCACGTTCTTTGGACATGTTATCAGGAGGTACCAGTCCCTGGAGAAGGACATTATGCTTGATAATTTAGAGGGTCAGTGAAAAAGAGGAAGACCCTCAATGAGATGGATTGACACAGTGGCAGCAACAATGGGCTCAGGCATAACAACGATTGTGAGGATGGCGCAGGACGGGGCAGTGTTTTATTCTGTTGTACATAGGCATAGAGTTGCTATGAGTAGGAGCAGATTCAACAGCACCTAACAACAAATTCACTAGGTGTAGGATTTAGGACAGATTATATGCCATCCCTGCCTTCATTTCCTTATGTATAAAATGGCGATAGTTATGGTACCTATATTGTAAAGTTGTTGCAAAGATTAAATGAAATAATATGTAGTGCTTTTTATTAGTACTTTGCACATGGTAATAGATGTTACTTACTGTTAATGTTGTTATCCATCTTTTACCTGCTAACTTGTAATACCATCATTATACTAAATTCCTGTGTAAATTATTGCTACTTTTAGAAGTGATAATGGCATTGTGATTAGGTAAGAAAATGTCCATATTTTTGAGCTGCAAATTAGGAATGAAATAACGTGGTGTCTGGGATTTGATTTTAAAATATTTTAGTGAAAGACAGTGTGGCAAAATCTTGAGAATTATTATTTCTGAGAGATGGTTGTACTTCAATTTCATACTACTCTTTCTACTTTGTGTTGTTTGACATTTTTTATAATATATGGTTTTTGTTTCTAAAAAAAGCCCTATATTTGAGCATTTTCAATCTATTTTGTTTTCTTCCCATAATCTGCCAGTTTATATTTTTCACTGTAACTATATAATATTTTATTATAAATTTATAGTATATTCTATATTCCAATGTCACATAGTACTCTTCTCTCATTACTTTTTCATTTAAAAATTTTGCTTGCTCTTCTTGCATCTATTCTTTTAAATAAACTTTAGAAGCATTTTAAATTAAAAATAAAAAGAGGGATTTTGATTGCAGTTACATAGAATTTGTAGGTTACTTAGGAAATATACCTGAATTTACAGTGTATTAAATTTTTTGAACCCTTAGACTTTTATAAAAATTTCTTTGTATAGTTCCTGTAAATTTCTTAATTATGAATTGTAAGATATTCATGAAGAGGGTTTTTTTCATGTTATTTTCTGAGTGATTATTGTTTCTGTATGGGTTAGCTATTTTTGATATTAGCTTTATAACTGGTCATGTTTCTGATTTATCTGTAGTATCTAATACTTCTTCGTTTGTGTTTGCTAAGTATTCAATTTGTTTCTTTTTATTCTTCTGTTTTATTAGGATTTTAAAAAATAGTAGTGAATGATAGATTTTTATCAAAAATATCCATTGTCAATTACTCAAGAAATGTTCATTGAGCTCTTTTTCTGTACTATTGTGGTAGCTACTGTGGATAAAATTGGACAGAGCAGACATGGTTTCTGTTCTAGTGAAATTTATGTTGGGGAAGAAAACCAAAACCAAATAAACAGATAGTCATGTGGGCTTTCTCCCTATGAATATGACAAACTTTATTAGTATGATAAAGTGGTTTCCTAATATTGAGTTTGTTCTTCTATTTTTAAAGTTAATCATTCTGAGGGATAACAGTCTACTTCATTCTATTTTGTAATATTATACCTACTCTATTTATAATAGTATTTTAAAGTTGAATGGCCTTTGTTTTCTTGAGCAACATTTGACACAATTTATAATAGGTATTATGTTGCTTAAACAGTTAACAGAATTTTGAAGATTTCCTTGTCTTTTCAGTGTCAGTAGTTCTTAAATTTTAATATGCATCAGAATCACCTGGGACCAGTGTAAATCCTGGGACTTTATTTCCAAGGGATTCTCATTCTGTAGATCTGTGGTAGGCCCAAGGAATATGTTAGCTTAATAAATATTCCATTTATTTTTGAGACAGGTGGTCCTTGGACTACACTATACCCTTTAACAACATTAAAAAGCATTAGAATTATCTCTTCTTTGAGGGTTCAAAGTAGTTTATCTGTGACACCATCTAGAGTTCGTAAAGCTTATGAAAGTGTTAGCTCTGAGAAAATTTTCTCATTTTCTTTATTACTGGCTAGATATTTTTTGTCCTGAGTCATGTTTTATAATTTGGATTTTCATGGAGAAAATCATCCACTTTATATAGGTTTCAAATTTATTTGTGCAGCTCTATGCTAAGGGCTCTTTTATTCTTCCTTTCTTTATTTTATATGTGATTATTTCTTTTTTCTCATTCCCCACCCCATTGTTTTGATTAAGTTATATTGTGGTTCATATTTGTTTTCTAAAATTTTGTTTTAAACCAGTCTTTGTATTCATATACTAATTTTATTCTCTTTTGTTTTTTCTTCTTTAATTTCTAGTATCTGCTGGGAGGTTTGCTTTTTCTACCTTACAGAGTAAATGTTTAATTCATTAATTTTCATGTATTGCTAAACAAAACTGTTGAAGTTAGTGTGTCCTTTCTCACAACATGATTTCAAACGTTTTCTGTAAGTTTAGTTGTAAATTATTTTTATTATCTTTATTTTTTAAATAGTATTCAGTTGTAGTTTTCATCTCTTCTTTGTCTTGTGAGGTGTTTGAGAGAATTTTCAAAATTTCCAGGTATTTCAGTGGATTTTCTCCTTTTTTTTTTGTTATTAACTTCTCATTATATTGTGGAATTTTGGAATTTGAAGTTTTGGAAAATTCTCACCTATTACATGCTGAAAAATTGCTGTTGCCTCATTCTTTTTTCTCCTCTCTAATGTGTATTAAACTATCTCACTGTATTTGCTACCATGTACCCTCTCTTTTGTATTTTTAGCCTTTTGTCACTCTTTGCTTTATTGTAGACAGATCAGTCTAGATAGATCTTCCAGTGCACTTTACCCGTTTTAACTTTGTCTCTTCTGCTGTTAAACCTATCCATTGAGTTCATAATTTTAATATTGTATTTTAAAAATTTCTTTATTGTTCTTTTTCACATTTGCAACCTCTCTTTTTATAGTTTTTAGTTCCATCCTGAAAAATTTGAAGCTAGTTTTTATTGCCTTGAACATAGTAAATATAGTTGTTTTGAAGTTTTTTTGTTTGATTATTTCAATATGTGGCTTCCTATGCATCTGTTTGTTGCTTTTGCTCATTCATTGTTGTCTTTTTTCGTCATGTAACTGACTATCTCTGCTTGTGTGCTGGACAGTATATTTGACAATTTATTTGTAAAAATAAGTTGAGGCGTAGGATGATGTATTTTTTCCCCTCCAAAGATAGTTTTTTTTTTATTTTTAATTTTATTATTCCAGATCACCTCAGTTCTGTTTCATGGCTATATTTTCTTTACTGTTCTCAAAGCTGTTCCTTGCAAGGGGTGGATTATTTCTGGTTCATCCTTAACCTTAATGTTCAGCCCTTTGGATTCTGTGTTAGGCTGTGTTCTCTAGAAAAGCAAAACCAGAGAAGTGTATGTGTATCCATACATACATACATACATGCATGCATGCATGCACGCATACATACGTATACAGAGAGAGAGAGATTTATCTCAAGAAAATGGCTCACACTGTTGTAGAGGTGGCAAGTCCCAAGTACGTGGGTCTGTCATCAGGCTGGAGGCTTTTCCTTACTCACTAAGCTGCAAGGTAAAAAGGTACTAAAAAGGACGCATGAGAAATAGAAGTATTGCTATTCTGTGAGGGTAAAGGAAGTCAGGAGATAGGAATAACTTTTCTACTTAATATTTGATTAAAGCATAACCCACTCTTGTCGAGTCGATTTCAACTCATGGTGACCTTGTAGGGTTTCCAAGGCTATAAATTTCTGTGAAAGCAGACTGCCACATCTACTCTCCTGTGGAGCGGCTCGTAGTGCATGCATATTTTTGGATATTTAGTTGAAAATGAATTGCAGTGTTGACTAACACAATTAGTAAATTCTAGCCCATTTTTTATAAATTTATATTTTCCCTTCCCTGGGCTTTTTGTAATTATTTATATGTATATAATAAAATTTATGTACTTGCTTTATATTACATAATATACAACTATCCAAACAATTATTGAACATCATACAGATGGGCTCTAGTTTATAAAACAGATATAGTGCTGCTTTCATTCAGCATATACTGTAGTGGGTTGTAGTTTCCTGTGAATGGTAGGCATAGAGCCAACTCAAAGCAAACCTGTTGTTGTCGGGTCGATTCCAACTCATAGCCACTCAATAGGACAGAGTACAACTGCCCTATAGGGTTTCCAAGGAGTGGCTGGTGGATTCAAACGACTGACCTTTTGGTTAGCAGCCGAACACTTAACCACTGTGCCACCTGGGCTTCAGTCATAGAACAGGAGTTCTTAACCTTTGACAATCTGAGGAAGTCTGTGGGCTGTTTTCCAAATAACATTTTTAAATGAATAATAGACATTGGATTACAATGAAATATTTTTTAGAATTCTAAATTTCAATTAGTCATTAGTAAAAATAAAGTTAAAAAAAATCTCTCTCAAATATTCTAGAACACCTGAATAAATACATTTAAAAAATTCATTTAAAAAAAAAAAAAGATGCTTTGAAAGTTATATGTTGTGTTTTGGTAACCCCAACCAAACCAGACCCACTGCTGTGGAGCCATTTTGACTCATAGCGACCCTGTAGGACAGAGTAGAACTGTCCCATTGGGTTTCCAAGTCTGTTAATCTTATGGAAGTCGACTGCCACATCTTTCTCCTGAAGAGTGGTTGGTGGGTTCGAACTGCCAACCTTTCGGTTAGCTTAACCATTGTGCCAGCAGGGCTCCTGTATTTTGGTAATGGAGGCCATAATTGAAGTTCTGGAATCCTTTTGATGTTTTTTGATGTCTTACAGTCTATTTTGTGGTCATGTTCGTGAGTTTACTGAGTACGTTTGTAGGATACATAAACGCAGTCCTTTCAAAGAATTCTTTAAACATCAATGGAAATAATTTCATAATTGTCCAAAATAAAAATGTTTTATTTTTCTAAACCTGGCCGTAAGGTTAATGTTCTGTTTCCTTAGTCAGTATTATTAAAAAAAAAAAGAAAACTCTGTATTTTTAGATTTCATCTCATATTCTTTACATTCTATAAATGATTTCTCACAGTACCATGACTGTGGTAAAACTGAGAGCATTTCTCTTTAACATTAATTTACTCATAAAATTTGGGTGCTACAGTCAGATTGTGTACACACAGATACAAGGTGTAGTAGTGGAAAGAGCACGCACACAAGCTTTGGGGTTATACTGACCTCGTTTTGGATCCCAGCGTTGCTTGCTATGGTGTGATGGTTTAGAGCTTGACTGCTAACCAAGAGGTCAGCAGTTCGAATCTACCAGCCACTCCTTGGAACCCCATGGGACAGTTCTACTCTGTCCTGTAGGGTCACTATGAGTCAGAATTGACTTGATGGCAACAGGGTTTTTTTTTTTTTGTTATTGTTGTTGCTTCCTATTAGCTCTGTCATCTTGGGCTTTCAGACTTCAGTTTCCTTATCTTTTAAATGAGCATAATATGTCAGATGTTACTATTCTTTTCTGTAAGAGAATTCAGTGACAGAACTATTTTTCTTTTTTTTTTTAATTGTACTTTAGGTGAAGGTTTATGGAACAAATAGTTTCTCATTACACAGTCAGTACACATATTGTTTTATGACATTCGTTAACAAACCCACAACATGTCAACACTTTCCCTTCTTGACCTTGAAGGACCTTTTTTCTTTTTTGGTGAAAATATACATAGCCAGAGATACACCATTTCAAAAATTTCTCAATGTACAATTCAGTGACATTGATTATGTTCTTCCAGTTGTGCTGCTGTTCTCACTATTATTTCCCAAATTATTCCATCACCATTGTCTTCAACTCACTGCCCGCTAGGCTTCCCATCAGACCTTTTCAGTTGCTGTTGTCAGTTTGATCTCACAAAGATAATTCTTTTTTTTGTACTTTAGATGAAGGTTTACAGAACAGAATAGTTTCTCATTAAATGGTTAGTATACCTATTGCCCTATGAGAATGGTTAACAACCCCATGGCATGTCAACACTGTCCTTTCTCAACCTTGTGTTCCCTATCACAAGCTTTCTTGTCCCCTCTTGCCTTCTAGTCCTTATCCCTGGACTGCCATGCCTGATTAGTCCTGTTTTGTTTCATGGGGCTGTCCAGTCCCTGGCTGAACAGTGAACCTCAGAAGTGAATTTACCACTGAGCTAAAATGGTGTCTGGGGGCAGACTCTTGGGGTTTCTCCAGTCTCTTTCAGGCCAGTAAATCTGGTCTTTTTTTGTGTGTTAGAATTTTGTTCTACATCCTTCTCCAGCTCTGTCCAGAACCCTTTGTTGTGATCCTGGTCAGAGCAGTCAGTGGTGGTAGCCGGGC
>NW_004443956.1:14378369-14398948 GCF_000243295.1 Trichechus manatus latirostris | reverse complement strand
TTCTTTGTTGTTTTCTCTTCTGTGGGCAGAATAGTTTTCGCCTCTTTCTCCAGTTGGCAGGGTCAGTCAGATATGGCATGGCAGTGCAGGTCTAGCGGAAGAGGAGTTACTGGGAGCGGTTGTTTGTGGCACTTACTACAGCCAGCAGGGTGGGTCGGTAATCAGTTCAGGGTAGGTTCCAGTAGGCCATGCCTGTGCTGCTTGGTGGTGTGATGTTAAGCAGACAGTGCAGGTAGGCAGGCTGTAGCAGGGATATTGTTATGTGTGGAGCTAAGAAGGGTATGGGGGAGAGGAGAGAGGAACAGGAACCAAAAACATACCAACAAACAAAAAAGAATGCTAGGGGAGCTTGCTGTTGGAGTGGCGAGTTCAGAGACTATGAAATGGAGAAAAACAAAAAGGGGAAGAGGAATAAAGGAAAAGAAAAAAATTAGTAAATAAAAATTGGAAAGGGAAAAGAACAGCAAAGTTCCCAGGGATCCCACCGGTTCAGTTATGAGGTCTGGGGAAGTTGTTCTCAGGTGTTGCAGTACAGCCTGGCTAGAAGGTGTAGAGGTATACAATGCCATGTATTCAGGGAACAGAAAGAGAAGGAAGACATAGAGAGACGAGAAACTGATTATTGAAGAAAGACAGAAAGGGAAAAAGAGGGAAAAGAAAACAAAACAAATTAAAAAAAAAAAAAAGAACAAGAAAAGCTCCCCCAAAAAAAAGGAGGGGGAAAAAAAAAAACGAAAAAAGAAATGTCCTCAGGGATCCTTCTGCATGTCTGTGCAAGCTGAGGGGGTAGGTTCCAAGCCACGCAGCACCGCAAGGCCAGAACGAGCTTCCAACTTAAGAAAAGGAAAATAAAACAAACAAATAATTTAAAACAAACAGAAGAATAAAAGCCCTGGGATCCCACCAGTGCAGCAGCCCAGACTAGGAAGGAGGTCCACACTCGAACGGAGCTCCACAGTCTGTCAGGAAGAAGCAGAGATGGCGCATGGAGGCAAGTATTTGAGTAAAAGGAGGGGGAGGTGGTGAGAGGTAAGGAAGAAATCAAAAGAAGCGGAAAAAAGCAACACCAGCAGCCTACAAATGGCACTCAGAGAGCCAGCCCATTCGGGTGGGTGGAATCCAAGCAGCCGGTGCTTCCCGGACAAGAGATTGTGGCCGCGGGAAGCAGAGGAGTCCGAGTCGGGGTGAAGAAGGGTGGGGGTTGGGAAAGCATATGTCGCAAATTACCAGTTGTTTTGTCTCCCGCTGGAAGCTCCGTGAAACTGCTTTCTCGTACCCCCTGTTTGCTGGTCTCCGATAGGAGTCCAAGATGCTGGATCCGCGCTGCGTTACCTTATGGGGACCTCTGCATGAATCTCTCTTTGCTCTCCGTTCTCTGTCAGTTTTCTCACTCCATTTGGTGCTTGGCTGAGTTCTTTATCTCTTCATTTGATGTTTTAGGGTTTCAGGATTGTTGTTTTCTCCGTTAGGCTTACTTTTTCAGATCTTTGCTGTGGAGGGATGGTATGGTGCTTCCGCCTAGAGCGCCATTTTGCCGGAAGTCTCAGTGACAGAACTACTGAGGTACTCTTCTGTTTATCCTTTTAGCTTTAAATGGGCTTGTAATACCTAGCTGAAGCCTTTCTAAGCTATACCCCTACTTCTTCCCTAACTACTCATCATACATTTTGCCTGCCTCCATCATGATAATTACTGTATTGTATTGTTATCATTTGCTATCTCCCAACTCAATCCACTAAGGATAGAGATCTTGACTATTTTTGTACTGACTGCCATTTGAATACAATGGATGATGGTACAGAGTAGTTATTCAGAATTTTATTTGGTAAGTAATCATTCTAAATCATGGAATATTAACTCCCTAGAGCCAGGAGTTACTAAATAAGTGTTGTTTTTATTTACATTACTTCCCACAATAGATATTGTTTGTGGTCTGACATCTACAGTTGGTTATCTAGTGGGTGAGATGGGCAAGTGAAAACATAGATAAAACACAATCTTTCAATGTAGATAGAGATAATGAAAATAGAAACACTTATCCTTAAGGCACTGAGCTAAGTGGTTAAACATATTATCATTATCTTTTAAATGATGAGCAAAGTGAAATTGAGATGAGGTTAAATAACTTGCCAAGGTGGTATAGCTAGCTAATGCCTGAGCTAGGATGCAAATTCTGGACTGTTTGATTCCAAGCCTTTGTTTTTAACTAATACAGCCTTTGCTGTTAATTTAAATGGTCTCATGTCATAGAACTGACTACTTAGGTTTAGGTAAGACTTATGTGGGGAGGAAAAGGAAAGGTTTTAAAAAGGATGTGTGTAGGCAGTATTTAAGAGGAGAGGTCAGATCAAATGTATCTTTGTATTCGAAAAAAATATCTAGCATATTTGCAATGCAGTTTAAGGAACTGCAGTCTCTATAGGTTCTCTCAGGAACTTCCTTACACTTACGTTTTTTAGTACAATTACCACTGCAGGTGTGCCACCTAGTGGTAAGAATTTAACCACTATGAAAGAGGGATATCATTGCTGATGTCAGGTGATCTTGGCTGAAAGCAAAGGATACCAGAAAGCTGTTTACCTGTGTTTTATTGACTATGCAAAGACATTCAACTGTGTGGATCAAATTATGGATAATATTGCAAAGAATGGGAATTCCAGAACACTTAATTGTGCTCATGTGGAAACTACGTAGACCAGGAGGCAGTCATTTGAACAGAATAAGGGGATACTATGTGGTTTAAAGTCAAGAAAGGTGTGTGTATCCTTTTACCATACTTATTCAATCTGTATGCTGAGAAAATAATCTGAGAAGCTGGCCTATATGAAGAAGAACGGGGTGTCAGGATTGGAGGAAGACTCATTAACGGTCTGTGGTTTCCAGATGACACGATCTTGCTTGCCAAAAGCGAAGAGGACTTGAAGCAAGACTATACAGCCTTCAGTATGGATTACACTTCAACATAAAAGAAAAATCCTCACAAGTGAATCAGTAATCACCATCATGATAAATGGAGAAAATACTAAAGTTGTCAAGGATTTTGTTTTACTTGGATCCAAAATCAATGCCAACGGAAGGAGCAGTCAGGAACTCAAATGACACATTGCATTAGGCAAATCTGTTGCAAAAGACCTCTTTAAAGTGTTAAAAAGCAAGGGTGTTGCTTTGAGGACTAAGATGCGCCTGACCTAAGCCATGGTATTTTCAGTTGCCTCACATGCATGAGAAAGCTGGACAGTGAATAACAAAGAATGAAGAAGAATTGATGCCTTTAAATTATGGTGTTGGTTAAGAATATTGGATAAAACATGGACTGCTAGAAGAATGAACAACTCTGTCTTGGATGAAATTCAGCCAGAGTGCTCTTCAGAAGTGAGGATGGTAAGACTTCATCTGACGAGCTCTGGACATGTTATCAGGAGGGCTAGTCCCTGGAGAAGGACATCATGCTTGGTAAAGTAGAGGGTCAGCGAAAAAGAGGAAGATCCTCAATGAGATGGATTGACACAGTAACTGCAACAGTCGGCTGAAACATAGCAATAATTGTGAGGATGGCGCAGGATTGGGCAGTGCTTTGTTCTGTTGTATATAGGATCACTGTGATTTGGAACCGACCTGACAGTGCCTGACAACTACAAAAAAAGTGACTATGGATAAAATCACTCTTTCTTCTTTTCTTTCCCACCTATTTGGCTTTAGGGCATTTTATGACCAGCTGGCAATTGTGCCTGTGTTTTAGGTCAGGTTTAAAGTAAAGAGGTAGATACATTGAAGAAAAATATCACACTGTAGTTTTTATTAAAAAAAAAAAAAAAAGAGTTCCAATTTCCATAGTTTTGGACTGCAGCATTTTGAATGAGTAGAACCCCAGTAAAGGCAAAAACTCTGCAAAACAGCAGAGTAGCTGAACTCGGAATATTTTATTGGTTGAATGGCTACCTTCTTGTTTCAGGTACAAGCATAGGATGATATTCAATGGTGCATTTTTAGTAGCAGACAGTAGTAAACTGGAGATAGCCAAGTACTGGCACAGGTCTGTCGCCCACACTTAATCACTGAGTACATAGTCTTCCACATGGAATCCTCATTTTCAACCAGAGCAGTCTGTTTCACACTCTGCTGCCAAACTGTGACAGTCTTATGAAGACTTGGGATAGGAGAAGAGAAAGGCATAAACATTAGTTTAACTGTCCTGACTTCACTTTGACAGATAGCAATATCTAAGTTATTCTACTACATGAAGAGTAACAGTTGAAGATAGATTGCATTATTACTTATAGTATCATGTATTTAGAGATACCTTTTTCTATTTCTGGAGTCCCTGATTGGTGCAGATGGTTAATGCATGCATGACAGCTAACCAAAAGGTTGGAGGTTTGAGTCTATTCGGTGGCACCTGGGAAGGAAAGTGTGGCAATCTACTTCTGAAATATCAGCCATTGAAAACCCTATGGAGCATAGTTCTACTCTGACACACATGGTTTTGTTTATTTCTGTTTTTTGGCTGTAGCTGCTTGCTAAGAAGTCCACCAACTACTTACTCATCGATATGGTTAGGTTCCAAAGACCAGTTTATGTGAAAATTGGTGTTATGTAAAACTGGAGGATGACATCAGATCACAAAATGGAGGATGACTACATCATTACATAAATGCCAGATTACACCATTACATAACTGCCAAACCACCGAGAATCATAGCTCAGATAAGCTGACACATAACCATAACCATCACAGCCAGCGTTACTCTCTCCTTGCACCTCAGTGTTCGTTACTGTCAGACAGACATCGCTAATGTGCAGAATTGTCAGATGGTAGATTTTTTACTATTGTCGTAAATGCAAAATGTCGGATGACAAGATAGTTGATAACTGAGGAATAGGTGTAGTCATAAGATTTCTCCTTCTCTCTTAAAGAACAAAAGACCAAAACATCAAAATCCAAACCAAAAATAAAACCAAAACCCACTTTGTTGTTAGGTGCCATTGAGTTGGTTCTGACTCATAGTGCCGCTATATGTATAACAGAATGAAATGTTGCTTGGTCCTGTGCCACCCTCACAATCGTTGCTGTGTTTGAGCCCATTGTTGTATGCAGTCATAATTACTGGTGGTTGCAATGTGAAAGTTGGAAACAAAGAAGGAGGATCAGTAGTTGGAAAAGATGGCCTTGGTGATAGAAACGACACCAGAGATCACGTATAGAATTTTGCAAGACCAACCACTGATTCGCTGGAAGTACCTTTTTTCAACAACATAAATGACTACTATACATGTGGACCTTGCTGGATGGAATACACAGGAATCAAATCGACTACATCTATGGAAAGAGGTGATGGAGAAGCCCAATACCATCAGTCAGAACAAGGCCAGGGGCCAGCTGCAGAACCGATCGTCAGTTGCTCATATGCAAATTTAAGCTGAAGAAAATTAAAACAAGTCTATGAGAGCCGAAGTATGACCTTGAGTATATGTCACCTGAATTAAGAGACTATCTCAAGGAAAGAGTTGACCCATTGAACACTAATGACTGAAGACCAGATGAGTTGTGGGATGACATCAAGGACATCATACATGAAGAAAGCAAAAGGTCATTAAAAAGACAGGAGAGAAAGAAAAGACCAAAATGGATGTCAGAACAGACTCTGAGACTTGCTCCTGAACATAGAATAGCTAAAGCAAACAGAAGAAATGATAAAATAAAAGATCTGAACAGATGATTTCAAAGGGCGACTCGAAAATACAAAATAAAGTATTTTGATGAAATGTGCAAAGACCTGGAGTAAGAAAACCAAAAGGGAAGAACACGGTTTCCATTTCTCAAGCTGAAAGAACTGAAGAAAAAATTCACACCTTTAGTTGCAATATTGAAGGGCTTTATGGGCAAAAAAATTGAACAGCACAGGAAGCATCAAAAGAAAATGGAAGGAATACACAGAGTCACTGTACAGAAAAGAATTGATCGATGTGCAGCCATTTCAGGAGGTAGCATAGGATCAAGAACCGCTAGTGTTGAAGGAAGAAGTGCAGGCTGCACTGAAGTCATTGACAAAAAACAAGGCCACAGGAATTGATAAAATCTCAATGGAGATGCTTTAGCAAACTGACGCAATGCTGGTAGTGCTCACTTGTTTATGCCAAGAAATTTGGAAGATAGCTACCTGGCCAACCAGCGGGAAGATATCTATATTTGTTCACATTCCAAAGAAAGGTGATCCAACAGAACGTGGAAATTATCAAACAGTATCGTTAATATCACATGCAAGTAAAATTTTGCTGAAGATAATTCAAAAACGATTGCAGCAGTATATCAACAGGGAACTGCGAGAAATTCAAGCTGGATTCAGAAGCGGATGTGGAATGAGGGATATCATTGCTGATGTCAGATGGATCTTGGCTGAAAGTAGAGAATACCAGAAAGCTGTTTACTTGTGTTTTTTGAGTATGCAAAGGCCTGGAACTGTCTGAATCATAACAAATTATGGATAGCATTATGAAGAATGGGCATTCCAAAACACTTAGTAATTGTGCTCATGTGGGATCTGTACATAGACCAAGAGTCAGTCATTCAGAACAGAGCAAGGAGATACTGCGTGGTTTAAAATCAGGAAAAGCGTGTGTCAGGGTTGTATCCTTTCACCATACTTATTCAATCTGTACGCTGAGCAATACTCCAAGAAACTGGACCATATGAAGAGGAGTGTGACATCAGGATTGGAGGAAAACTCCTTATTAACTTTCAATATGCAGATGACACAACCTTGCTTGCAGAAAGCGAAGAGGATTTGAAGCACTTACTGATGAAGATCAAGGACTTCAGCCTTCAGTATGGATTACACCTCAACATAAAGAAAATACAGTAGTCTGTCCTCTTTCTTTGGCAGATCTGGATTAGGATCGTGGGCAGAGCCAGTAGTAGTAATAGGTAGAGGAGATGAAAGAATAATAATCTTACTATCTTTGTGTATGTCCAAATAATGCTATCTTAATGTTATCCTCTTTCTGGATCAGGCCTGTTCCTGATCTCGTTTCTAAAAAGTAAGTTCCATTACTTGATTCTGATTTTTTACCCTTGAAATTCAGGGAACCTAATTTTAGTGACCTACCAGTAACATTTATATTTAACTTCGCCATTTCCTTCTGGTAGACCCAGGAAGGGGAGGGGGGAGGGAGAAGGGAGGAAGATAGAAAACTCCTGTTTTCCTTATTTTGAAGCAATAAAAACCCTCTAAAAATCTTGAAAGGGTTATGTGGTTTCTTTTTAAAAAAACAATTGTAACATACATGACAGAAATTTGCCATTTCAACCATTTAAAAAATTTTATTGTTGTGTTGTGAAATACATATATATTTCATGGGCAGTGGTACCCCCCCCCACCAACTACCGTAGGGCTGGGGCAGACAGGGGATCCTGAGAGCTAGTGAGAGACAGATAGGATCTCTGTACCTAGCAGAGTATGTCCACTATATCCTGTTCTCCGATCTGGATTTCTGAACTCTATTATAACCTTATGGGACCATGGACATACATGCGGTCGTGCATTTCCCAAATGGACATTAGGTTACGCATATTTGTATTTGTATATACCAGAAGGTTTGCCATTTTAACTATTTATAAGTGTACAATTAGGTGACATTAATAGTTACATTCACCATGTTGTATAAGTATCACCACTATTTGCAAAAGTTTTTCTTGACTCCAAAAAGCAATTCAATTCCAAATAAGCAATAATTCCCTTTTCTCTCCTCCCCTGGTCCCTGATAACCGCTAATAAGCTTCTGTCTCTGTGCATCTGCCTACCCTAGATATATCATGTAATTGGGATCATACACAGTGGTGTCATAAGAGTTGGTGTCACCCAGTGCGGCTACTCATGTTGTCACCTTGCAATGCTAATTACCACAATATGGTGGCTAAAACAACAGAAAATATGACAAAATCAATGACTGTAAAAACATTGGCAGCAATGAAAACTAGAGTGTGTGCTTGTAGCGTGTGCAGATGAAACCGCATGATTTGAAACGTCACTGTAATTGGGTAATAATGACAGCTCTGACTGGAACGTTTTAGAATGTTCAAAAATTAAATCAGAATGGAGTTTTTAGCCTTGTAGTTAATATTGATACATGTAAGCTGGGCTTACGAAAAATATTTTTGTTGTTACAACTAACTATAGGGATATTTTTATAAAAAATAATAAATTCTGCTGAAACACTGCACAGAAATTTTATAGACAATCTTTCTGGTGTCACCCCCTCTGACAGTGTCACCCAGTGTAGTTCACACCAACTGCACCCCCCTAGTGAAGCCACTGATCATGTAATATTTGTCCTTTTGTGTCTGACTTATTTCACTCAGCATAGCATTTCAAGATTCATCCATGCTTGTATGTATCAAAACTTCATTTCTCTTCATGGATGAATAATATTCCATTGTATATATATGCCACATTTTGTTATTAGTTCATGTGTTTCTGCTTTTTAAATGTTTTGAATAATTGAATAATGGTGCAGTGAAAATTGGTTTACAAATTATGTTTGCATCCCTACTCTCAAGTCTTTTGGATATATAACTAGGAGTGGAATTACTGGATCATATGATAGTTCTCCTTTTAACTTTTTGAGGAACCTCTTAACTGTTTACTGTAGCAGCTCTACCGTTGTACGTTTCCACCAACAGTGGATATTGGATTCCAGTTTCTCCATATCCTCACTTGTTATTTTCCATTTTCTGATAATAGCCATTCTTTGGTGAGAGGGGCAGTGGTGGTTCAGTGGTACAATTCTCATCTTCGATTCAGGAGAACTGGATTTGACTCCTGGAAAATGCACCTCATGTGCAGTCAGTACTCATTTGTCACTGGAGGCTTGCGTGTTGCTATGGTACTGAATAGGTTTCAGTGGGGCTTCCAGACTAAGATGGACTAGGAAGAAAGACCTGGTGGTTTACTTCTGAAAATCAGCCAGTGAAAACCCTGTGGATCACATGGTCCACACCTGATCATGGAGATGCGACAGGACCAGGCAGTGTTTTCTTGTGTTGTGCATGGGGTCACTACAAGTTCAGCAGATTTAAGGACAACTAACAACAACAGTTGGTGAGAAGAGGTATCTCATTGTGGCTTTTTTTTCCCCTAAATTTTATTTATTTTGTTGTTTTTGAGAACATATACAGCAAAACATAACACCAATTCAACAGTTTATACATGTACAATTTAATGACACTGATTACATTCTTTGAGTTGTACAACCATTCTCACCTTCCTTTTCTGAGTTGTTTTTCCCTCATTAACATAAACTCACTGCCCCCTAAGGTTCCTGTTCAGTCTTTCGAGATGCTCTTGTCAGTTTGATCCCCTGTAGATAGTTCTCAAAAGAGCATAATGCTCAAGGCAGACATTTTTTTACTAGATAAGCTGAACTATTGTTTGGCTTTAAGATGACTTGGTGGATATGTTTAAAGTTTAAAGATTATCTCAGGAGTCCATGAGAATTGGCATTTCTTTTCTGCATTTTCCTCCTGTTCATCAGGATTCTTCTATGGAATCTTTGATCAAGATGTTCAGTAATGGTAGCCAGGCACCATCTAGTTCTTATCTCATGGCAAAGGAGACAGTTGTTCATGGAGGCAATTAGCTACACATTCTGTATCCTCCCCCTATTTCTGACTCTCCTTCCTTTATTGCTCCAGGTGAATAGAGACCAATTGCTGTGCCTTGAATGGCCACTTGCAGGCTGTTAAGACCCCAGGCACTACGCAGTGAGGTATGAGGCCTATGAGGCGGAACAGAAGCACTAAACATGTTATTAGGCCAATTAACTGGGATGTCCCATGAAACTATGACCCTAAACCTCCAAACCAAGTAATCAAATCCCAGGAGGTGTTTGATTGTACATAAGCAGCCTCAGCAGCTACTCTTTTTTTTTTTTTTTATCGTTGTTGTAAATATATTTATCACACAGTTTTTGCCGGTTCAACTTATTTACAGGTACACAACTTATTGACAGCAATTATAATAATCGCCTGCGCAACTCCACCCTTAATCAATGTGATTTTTTCATTACCGTTAATCCCCGCCCGTTTCCCCTCTTTCTCACCTCTGGTAACCACTAATAAAGTTTGGTCTCTATACATTTACTTTTTCTTGCCTTTTTGTGTAAGTGAGGTCATACAATATTTGTCCTTTTGTGATTGGCTTATTTCGCTCAGCATAATGTCGTCAAGCTCCATCCATACTGTAGCATGTATCAAGACTTTGTTTTTCCTACTGGCTGAGTAGTATTCCATTGTATGTGTGTACCACATTTTGTTTATCCGTTCGTTTCCTGAGGGACATCTAGGTTGTTTCCACCTTTTGGCTATTGTGAATAGTGCTGCAGTGAACATTGGTGTACAAATCTCTTTTATAGACCCTCTGCTTTCAGATCTCTTGGTTATATACCTAGGAGTGGAATTGTTGGGTCATATGGTAGTTCTATTTTTATTTTTTTTAGGAACTGCCTCACTGTTTTCCATAACAGCTATACCATTTTGTGTTCTCATCAGCAATGGATAAAGGTTCCAGTTTTCCTACATCCTTGCCAATATTTCTTATTTTCTTTTTAATCTTAGCCATCCTAGGAGTGAAATGGTATCTCGTTGTTTTCATTTGTATCTTTCTGATGGCTAATGATGCCGAGCATCTTTTCATGTGTTTGGTGGCCATTTGAATGCCCTCTTTGGTGAAATGTCTAAAGTCCTTTGCCCATTTTATGATTAGGTTATTGTCTTTTTGTTAAGTTGTCCAAGTTTTATATATATTTTGATTATTAGATTCTTGTCAGATACATAGTTTCCAGAGATATTCTCTAGTCTGTAGCTTGTATGTTACTCTTTTGATAACCAAATTTTTTAATTTGTATGAGTTCCCATTTATTTATTTTGTCTTTTACTGTTTGTGCTTTTGTCATTGTATTAGAGAATTCATGGTTGAAAGCTAGGCGTGACAGTGTTGCCCTAGCTTGTTCTTCTAAGAATTTTATAGTTTTACTTTGCGCATTTAGGTCCTTAATCCATTTTGAATTTGTTCTTGTCTATGGTGTGAGGAATAGATCCTATTTATTTTTCTGTGTGTGGAAATCCAATTTTCCCAGCACCATTTGTTGAAGAAACTCTTCTTTCCTCATCGAATGGACTCAGACTCATGTAAAAAATCAGTTGACCATAAATGTGTGGGTTTATTTCTGGACTCTCAATTCTGTTCCATTGGTTTGTGTATATGTTGTTTTACCAGTACCAGGCTGTTTTGATTACTCTAGCTGTACGTTGATGTTTTTAGGTGCCATCAAGTTGGTTCCTACTCATAGTGAACCTGTGTACAACAGAGTGAAACTTTGCCTGGTTCTGCGCCATTCTCACAGTCATTGCTCTGTTTGAGTCCATTGTTGCAGACACTGTGTCAGTCCATCTAATTGAGGGTCTTCCTTTTTTTCGCTGCCCCTCTGCTTTAACAAGCATGATGTCCTTCTCCAGGGACTGGTCCCTCCTAATAACATGTCCAGAGTACGTGAGATGAAATCTTGCCATTCTTGCTTCTAAGGAACATTCTGGGTGTACTTCTTCCAGAACAGATTTGTTTGTTTTTCTGGAGGTTCATGGTATATTCAATATTCTTTGCCAACACTGCAGTTCAGATTTATTGGTTCTTCTTCAGTCTTCTTTGTTCATTTTGTAACTTTTGCGTGCATATGAGGCAATTGAAAATGCCATGGTGTGAGTCAGGCTCACCTTACTCCTCAAAGTGGCGTCTTTGCTTTTTAACACTTTAAAGAGGTCTTTTGCTGCAGATTTGCCCAGCTCAATGTGTCGTTTGGTTTCTTGACTGCTGCTTCCATGGGTGTTGATTGTGAATCCAAGTAAAATGAAATCCTTGATAACTTCAGTATTTTCTCTGTTTATCATGATGTTGCTTATTGATCTAGTTGTGAGAACTTTTGTTGTCTTTATGTTGAGGTGTAATTCTTACTGAAGGGTGTAGCCTTTCTTCTTCATCAGTAAGTGCTTCAGGACCTCTTCTCTGTATAGTAATTTTTAAAATCAAGAAGTGTGAATCCTCCTACTTTGTTCTTCATTTTCAACATTGTTTTAGCTATTTGAGGCGTCTTGCCATTCCATGTATAGTTGAATATTAGTTTTTCTATTTCTGTAAAGAAGGCTGTTGGTATTTTAATCAGGACTGCTTTGAAACTATAGATCGCTTTGGGTAGTATTAACATCTTAACAAAATTAAGTCTTCTTATCCATGAACATTAGAGCCCTGGTGGCAGAGTGTTTAAGAGCTACAGCTGCTAACCAAAAGGTTAGCAGTTCGAATTTATCAGTGGCTCCTTGGAAACCCTATGGGGCAGTTCTACTCTGTCCTATAGGGTCACTATGAGTTGGAATTCGACTTGATGGCAATAGGTATAGTATAGGTATCCATGAACATGGAACATCTTTCCATTTATTTAAGTCTTCTTTAATCTCTTGAGTGTTTTATAGTTTTCATTGTATATGTCCTTCATGTCCTTGGTTAGATTTATTCCTAGATATTTTATTCTCTTAGATGTTGTTGTAAACAGAATTGTTACTCTAATTTCCCTTTCAGATTTCTCATTGCTGGTGTATATAGAAACACAGCTGATTTTTGTTTGCTGACCTTGTACCCAGCAACTTTGCTAAATTCCTCTATAAGCTCTAAAAATTTTCTTGTGGACTTTTTCTATAAATAGGATCATATCATCCATGAATACAGATAGTTTTATTATATTTTTTCCAGTCTGGATACCTTCTTTTTTTTTTTTTGGTCTTACTGCTGTTGCTAGGACTTCTAATACAATATTGAATAGAAGTGGTGAGAGCGGGCACCCTTGTCTTGTTCCTGATTTCAAAGGGAAAACTCTCAGTCTTTCTCAATTAAGTATAATGTTGGCTGTTGGCTCTTCATATATGCCCTAAATCATGTTGAAGAATCTCCCTTCTATTCTAGTCTTCTTTAGGGTCTCATTGTGGTTTTGAGTTACATTTCCCTGATGACTAATGAAGGAGCCCTGGTGGCACAGTGATGATGCACTTGGCTGCTAACTGAAAGGTTGGTGATTCAAACCGATCAGCTGCTCTACAGGATAAAATACCTGGCTATCTGCTCCAGTAAAGATTACAACCTAGGAAACCCTAAGGAGCAGTTCTGCTCCATCCTTTAGTGTTGCTGTGATTTGGAATCTACTTGATGGCATACAACAACAATAACTAATGAAAACCCTATGGATCACAGCAGAACATTGTCTGTCTTGCTTGCTTTGGACACATCATCGGGAGCAGTTAAACAATTGCTGGAGGAGGACATCATGTTTGGTGAAGTAGAGGGCCAGTAAGAAGTGGGAAACCCTTGATCAGATGGATTGACACCATACTGGCAACAATGGGCTTTACCATGGTGGTGATTGTGAGGATGACGAGGGCAGGGCAGTGTTTCACTCTGTTGTACATAAGGTCACCATAAGTTGGAGTTGACTGAATAGCAGCTAACTTTTATCTAATGATATTTAAAGGAGCTCTTGTGGCACAAAAGATTAAGCACTTGGCTGCTAATAAAAGGTTAGTGGTTCAGAGCCAACCTGTAGCTCCACAGGAGAAAGATCTGGCAATCTGCTTCCATAAAGATTACCACCAAGAAAAAACTGTGGGGCAGTTCTACTTTGTCACATGAGGGGGCCATGAGCCAAAATTGAATTCTGTGGCACCTAATGACAGTGATATTTAACATCTTTTCATATGCATATTGGGCATTTGTATATTTTCTTTGTGAAATGTCTATTCATGTCCTTTGCTCATTTTTTAATTGAGTTGTTCCACTTTTTGTTGTTGTAGGAGTTCTTTATATATTCTTGATATTAAACTCTTATAAGATACATGGTCCCCAAATATTTTCTCCCATTTTCTAGGTTGTCTCTTTACTTTCTTGGTAAAGTCCTTTGATGAGGTAAAGTTTTAAATTTTGATGAAGTCCGATTTATCTGTTTTTTTTTTTTCTCTCTTGCATTTGGTATCATATATAAGAATCCATTGTAAAAAACAATGACTTCGATTTTTACCCCTACATTTTCTTCTAACTGTTTAATTTAGGTTATTGACCCAGTTTTAGTTAATTTTTATATATAGTGTGAAGTATGCGTCCATGTTCATTCTTTTGCGTGTGGAGATCCAGTGTCCCAGTACTTAACTGTCTATCTGTATATCATATTTTATCATGGTGTGTGTACCATGATCGATAAATTATTTGCCATTTCAGCGTTTAAAAATGTACAATTCAGTAACATTAATTATATTCACGATGAATGTTGTGCAGACGTCACCAATACTTGTTTTCAAAATTTCTCCATCACCTTTAGCAGAAACCCAGTGACCCCTAAGTGATAGCTTCCACTCTTCCACTCTCTCCTGCCCCTAGTACCGCTAATAAACTTTGAGCTCTATACATTTGCCTATTGTAGATATTTTATATAAGCATTATCATACAAAATTTCTCCTTTTGTGTCTAACTTATTTCATTCAGCATAATGGTTTCAGGTTCATCCATGTAACATGTATCAGAACTTCATTTCTCTTTATGACAGAATAATATGCCTCATCCATTCAGCTGTTGATGGACACTTGGGTTATTTCTACCTTTTGGCTATTGTGAATAATAATGCAAGGAACATTGGTGTACAAAGTGTCTGTTTGAGTCTCTGCTTTCAGTATTTTGGGTATATACCTAGGAATGAAATTAACAGGGGTATATGGTATTTCTGTGTTTAATTTTTTGAGGAACTATAGTTGCACCATTTTACACTCCCACCAGCAGTGGATGACGGATCCAGTTTCTCTACATCCTCACTAACACCTGTTGTTTCTTGTTGTTTTTGTTTTGTTTTGATCATAGCTATCCTAGTGGGAGTGAAGTGCTAACTCATGGTATTGATTTGCATTTCCCTAGTGACTAATGATGTTGAACATCCTTTCATTTGCTTATCGGTCATTTATATCTTCTTTGATGAAATGTCTATTCAAGTCCTTTGCCAATTTTTGATTGGGTTGTTAGTCTTTGTTATTAAGTTGTAGAACGTCTTTATATATTCTAGATATTAAACCCTTATCTGAAATATGATTCCCAGTTTTTCCCCCAATCTGTAGGTTGTCTCTTCATTTTGTTGATAAAGTTCTCTGATGCAGAAGCGTTTTTGAAATTTTGATGATGTCCAGTTTATCTATTTTGTCTTCTGTTGTTGATGCTTTTGGTGTTATATATATGAATCTATTGTAGAACACTAGATCCCAAAGCATTACCTTTATGTTTTCTTCTAAGAGTTTTATAGTTTTAGTTCTTACAGTTAGGTCCTTGACCCATTTTGAGTTAATTTTTGTATATCCCAGCACCATTTATTGAAAATACTAATTTTACCCCATCAACTGGACTTGGCAACCTTCTTGAAAATCAGTTTACCATAGACGAATGAGTTTATTTCTGGACTCTCTATTCTGTTTTGCCCAGGGCCACACAGCTGTTTGTGGCAGAGGGACATTTGAATCTCCATTCAACCGATGCATGACCACATCTTCTGAAGACAAGTGACAAATGCTGCTGACGAAGACTTGGCCAGTCCATGCCCTACTCTTTTGAGGCACATGGCTAGGTGGTTTGAGGCAGGCCACTATGACTGCTGGCCCCATTCCTCCGGGCACGGTCTCCTTTGCCCCTGGACTCTTAATTCTATTCCATTTGTGTATTTGTGTATCGTATACAAATACTACACTATTTTGATTATTGTAGCTTTGTAATATGTTTTGCCACCACTAGTCTGTCAGTTTTTCATACTGTGGTGGCTGGTGTGTTGCTGTGATACTGGAAGCTTTGTCACTGATATTTCAAATACTAGCAGGGTCACCCTTGGTGGACAGGTTTCAGTGGAGCTTCCAGACTAAGACAAGCTAGGAAGAAGGACCTGGTGGTCTGCTTCTGAAAAAATGGTCCGTGAAAACCTTATGAATAATCATGGAACATTGTCTGAAAGATGAGCCCCTCAGGCTGGAAGACATTCAAAATACAACTAGGGAAGAGCTACCTCCTCAAAGTAGAGTAGACCTTAATGATGTGGATGGAGTCAAGCTTTCAGGACCTTCATTTGCTAGTATGACATGACTCAAAATGAGAAGAAACAGCTGCAAACATCCATTAATAATCAGAATGTGGAATGTATGAAGTATGAATTTAGGAAAATTGAAAGTCAAAAATGAAATGGAATGCAAAAAGATCAATATCCTAGGCATTAGTGAATTGAAATGGACTGGTATTGTCCATTTTGAATCAGACAATCATATGGTCTACTATGCTGGGAATGACAAATTGAACAGGAATGGTGTCGAGTTCATCATCAAAAAGAACATTTCAAGATCTATCATGAAGTACAGTGCTGTCAGTGATAGGATAATATCTATACACCTACAAGGAAAACCAGCTAATATGACTATTATTCAAATTTATGCACCAACCACTAATGCAGAAGTGAGGAAATTGAAGATTTTTACTAACTTCTGCAGTTTGAAATTGATCAAACTTGCAATCAAAGGGCATTGATAATTACTGGTGATTGGAATGCGAAAGTTGGAAACAAAGAAGGATTGGTAGTTGGAAAATATGGCCTTGGATATAGAAACGCTGGAGATTGCATGATAGAATTTTGGAAGACCAACAACGTATTCATTGCACGTATCCTTTTTCAGCAACATAAACAGTGACTATACATGTACCTCACCAGATGGAATGCACAGGAATCAAATCTACTACATATGTAGAAAGAGATGATGGAAAAGCTCAGTATCATCATTCATAACAAGGCCAGGGGCCCACTGTGGAACAGACCATCAGTTGCTTATATGCAAGTTTAAGTTGAAGCTGAAGAAAATTAAAACAAGTCCTGAGAACCAAAATATGAACTTGAGTATATCCCACTTGAATTTGGAGACCATTTCAAAAATAGATTTGACATTGAACACTAATGACCGAAGACCAAATGAGTTGTAGGAAGCTATCAAGGACATCATATGTGAAGAAAGCAAGAGATCATTAAAAAGACAGGAAGGAAAAAAAGATCAAAATGGATGTCAGAAAAGACTCTGAAACTTGCCCTTGAATGTAGAGTAGCTAAAGTGAATGGAAGAAACAATGAAGTAAAAGAAGTGAACAGAAGATTTCAAAGGGCAGCTCGAGAAGATAAAAGTAAAATATAATGAAATGTGCAAAGATCTGGAGTTAGAAAACCAAAAGGAAAGCACATGCTTGATATTTCCTAAGCTGAAAGAACTGAAGAAGAAACTCGAGTCTTGAGTTGCGATTTTGAAGCATTCTATGGGTAAAATGTTGCGAAAGACGCAGGAAGCATCAAAAGAAGATGGAAAGAATACAGTCACTGTACCAAAAAAAATGGGTCAATGTTCAGCTATTTCAGGAGGGAGCATATGATCAAGAACTGATGCTATTGAAGGAAGAAGTGCAAGCTACACCGAAGGCACTGGCAAAAAATAAGACTCCGGGAATTGACAGAATACCAATTGAGATGTTCCAGCAGGGCTGGAAGACCTCACTCGTCTATGCCAAGAAATTGGGAAGACAACTACCTGGTCAACTGACTAGAAAAGTTCCATATTTGTTCCCATTCCAAAGAAAGGTGATCCAGCAGAATTTGGAAATTATCAAACAGTATCATTAATATCACATGCAAGCAAAGTTTTGCTGAAAGTTGTTCAAAAACAGTTGCAGCAGTTCATTGACAGGGAGCTACCGGAAATTCAAGCCAGCTTCAGAAGAGGACGTGGAACGAGGGATATCATTGCTGATGTCAGGTGAATCTTGGCTGAAAGCAGAGAATACCAGAAAGATGTTTACCTGTGTTTTATTGACCATGCAAAGGCATTAAACTGTGTGGATCATAAATTATGGATAACATTGCAAAGAATGGGAATTCCAGAACACTTGATTGTGCTCATGCAGAACCTGTACATAGAACAAGAGGCAATTGTTTGAACAGAGCAAGGGGATACTGCATGGTTTAAAATCAAGAAAGGTTTGTGTCAGGGTTGTATCCTTTGATCATGGTTACTCAGTCTGTATACTGAGCAAATAAACCGAGAAGTTGGACTTTATGAGGAAGAATGCGGCTTCAGGATTGGTGGAAGACTCATTAACAACCTGTGATATGCAGATGGCACAACCTGGCTTGCTGAAAATGAAGAGGACTTGAAGCACTTACTGATGAAGATCAAAGACTGTAGCCTTCAATATAAATCACACCCCAATATAAAGAAGACGAAAATCCTCACAACTGGACCAATAAGCAATATCATGGTCAATGGAGAAAAAATTGACATTGTCAGGAATTTCATTTTTTTGGATCCACAATCAATGCCCATGGAAACAGCAGTTAGGAAATGAAATGGTGTATTGCATTGGACAAATACGCTGCAAAAGACCCCTTTAAAGTGTTAAAGAGCAAAGATGTCACTTTGAGGACTAAGGTGCACCTGACCCAAGCCATGATACTTTCAGTCACCTCATAGTCTCTGGAGAAGGACATCATGTTTGGTAGAGGGTCAGCAAAAAAGTGGAAGACCCTTGACGCGATGGATTGTTACAGTGGCCGCAGCAGTGGGCTTAAGCATGACAATGATTGTGAGGATGGCGCGGAACTGGGCACTGTTTTGTTCTCTTGTACATACGGTTGCTATGAGTCGGAGCTGACTCAGTGACACCTACCAACAACAATAGACACCATATGTTTTGAAATCAGAAGGTATGAGTTCTCCTACTTTGTTCTTTTCTCAAGATTGTTTTGACTTTTTTGGGCCCTTGCAATTCCGTATGAATTTGAGAATCTGCTTTTCCATTCCTGCAAAAAAGGCTGTTGGAATTTTTATAGAAATTGCACTGATTTTATAGATTAATTTGGGTAGTATTGACATCTCAGCACTATTATATCTTTCAATCCATGAAAATGGGGTGACTATCCATTTATTTAGGTCTTCTTTTATTTTTATCAGCAGTGTTTTGTAGTTTTAAGTGTACAAGTCTTTCATCTCCCTAGTTAAATTTATTCCTAGGTATTTTATTCTCTTAGATGCTATTTTAAATGGAATTTAAAAAAAAATTATTTATTTTTTTCCCATACAAAAATTTATACGTACATTGTTACGTGACCCTAATTGCTCTCCCCATACTGTCACAGCACACTCCTATCCACCCATGATTACCCAGGTCCATTCAACCAGCTCCTAACCCTCTCTGCCTTCCCATCTCACCTCTGGACAGAAGCTGCCCGTTTAGTCTCTTGTATCTATTTGAGCTAAGAGGCACACTCCTCATGAGTATCACTTTATACCCCACAGTCTAGTCCAGTCTCTGTCTGAAGAGTTGGCTTCGGAAATTGTTTTAGTTCTGGGCTGATAGAGACTCCAGGGGCCATGCTTTCTGGGGTTCCTCCAGTCTCAGTCAGACCATTAAGTCTGGTCTTCTTACGAATTTGAGTTCTACACCCCCCCTTGCTCCTGCTCCATCCGGCACTCTGTTGTGTTCCCTGTCAGGGTGGTCATTGGTGGTAGCCGGGCACCATCTACTTTTTCTGGTCTCAGGCTGATGGAGTCTCTGGTTTATGTGGCCCTTTCTATCTCTTGGGCTAATACTCTCCTTGTGTCTTTGGTGTTCTTCATTTTCCTTTACTCCAGGTGGTTGAAACAAATTGATGCATCTTAGATGGCCACTTGCAAGCTTTTAAGACCCCAGACGCCACTCACCCAAGTAGGATGCAGAACATTTTCTTAATGAGCTTTGTTATTTCAAATGACCTAGATGTCCCCTGAAAGCATGGTCCTCAGGCCCCTACCCCTGCTACTCTGTTCCACAAAGTGTTTGATTATATTCAGGAAACTTCTTAGCTTTGGTTTAGTCCAGTTGTGCTGACTTCCCGTGTAGTGTGTGCTGTCCTTCCCTTCACCTAAGATAATTTTTATCTGCTGTCTAGTTAGTAAATAATCCTCACCCTCCCTCCCTACCCTCGTAACCATCAAAGAATGTTTTCTTCTGTGTTTAAACCTTTTCTTGAGTTCTTTTAGTAGTGATCTTATACAATATTTGTCCTCCTGTGATTGACTAAATTCACTCAGCATAATGACCTCTAGATTCCTCCATGTTATAAGATGTTTCATGGCTTCATCGTTGTTCTTTATCATTGCATAGTATTCCATTCTATGGATATACCATAATTTGTTTATCCATTCATCCATTGATGAGCACCTAGGTTGTTTCCATCTTTTTGCTATTGTGAACAGTGCTGCAGTGAACATGGGTGTGCATATATCTATTCGTGTGATGGCTCTTGTTTCTCTAGGATATATTCCAAGGAGCGGATACTGTATCATATGGTACTTCTATTTCTGGCTTTTTAAGGAAGCGCCAAATCGATTTCCAAAGTGGTTGTACCATTTTACATTCCCACCAACAGTGTATAAGTGTTCCAGTCTCTCCTCAACCTCT
>NW_004443956.1:14331867-14376590 GCF_000243295.1 Trichechus manatus latirostris | reverse complement strand
TCTGTTTGTGTTAGCTTTAGGTAGGTAATGAATTTCTAGAAATTTGTCCATTTCGTCTAGGTTTTCAAATTTTTAGAGTACAGTTTTTCATAGTATTCCGTTATGAGTCTTTTAAGTTCAGTTGGGTCTGTTGTGATATCACCCGTCTCATTTCTTATATGAGTTATCTGCTTCCCCTTCTGTTTTTCTTTTGTCATTGTGGCCAGTGGTTTATCAGTTTTGTTGATCTCTTCAAAGAACCAGCATTTGGTCTTGTTAACTCTTTCAATTGTTTTTCTATTCTCTATTTCATTTATTTCTGCTCTAATTCTTATGATTTCCTTTCTTCTGGTGCCTGAGGGCCTCTTTGTTACTCTCTTTCTACTTGTTCCAGTTGTAGGATCAGTGTTTTTATTATGGACCTTCATTTTGGATGTGTCCATTTATTGCTATAAACTGACCTCTGAGCACTGCTTTTGCTGTGTCCTAATGGTTCTGGTAGGATGTGTTTTCATTCTCATTTGATTCTATGAATTTCTGTATTCCCTCCTTAGTTTCTTCTGTAACACAGTAGTTTTTGAGCAAGGGTAGTGTTCAGTTTCCATGTGTTTGATTTCTTTTTTTCTTGCTTTTTGTGTTCTTGATTTCTACTTTTATGGCTTTATGGTCAGAAAAGATGCTTTGTAATATTTCAATACTTTGGATTTTGTTAAGGCTCGCTTTATGGCCTAATATGTGGTCTATTCTGGAGAACATTCCCGGTGTGTTGGAAAAGAAAGTATACTTGGCTGCTTTTGGGTGAAGTGTTTGGGATATGTCTGTGAGATCAAGTTGGTTGATTGTAGCATTTAGCTCTTCTGTGTCTTTGTTGAGCTTCTTTCTGGATCTTCTGTCTTTCACCGAAAGTGGTATGTTGATGTCTCCTACTACTATTGTGGAGCTGTCTATCTCTCTCTTCAGTGCTATTAGAGTTTGTTTTATGTATTTTGGAACCCTGTCGTTGGGTGCGTGAATATTTATTATAGTTATGTCCTCTTGGTGTATTGACCTGACCCCTTCATCATTATATAGTGTCTTTCCTTATCCTTTGTGGTGGATTTTACTTTAGAGTCTATTTTGTCAGAGATTAGTATTGCCACTCCTCTTTTTTGAGTGTTGTTTGCTTGATATATTTTTTTCCATCCTCTGAGTTTTAGTTTGTGTCTTTAAGTCTAACGTGTGTTCTTGTAGGCAGCATATAGACGGATCGTGTTTTTTATCCAATCTGCCACTCTCTGTCTCTTTATTGGTACATTTAGTCCATTTACATTCAGTGTAATTATTGATAGGTATGAGTTTAGTGCTGTCATTTTGATGTCTTTTTGTGTGTGTTGTAAACAGTTTCCTTGTTGCACTTAATTTGTGTGCTGAGTCTTTTTTCTTTATGTATTTTCTTTTCATGTTTTTCATTGTTGTTGATTTTGTGTTTGCTGAGTCTTTATGTTTTTCTAATTTTCTATTTTGACTTGTAGGATTTTTAGTTTCATTTGTGGTTACCTTAATATTTACCCCTATTTTTCTATGTTTATACCAGTCTTTTATTTCTTCATATCGGCTTGACTTCCTCTCCATCTAAAAAATCTATGTCTACATTTTTTACACCCCTCTTTTTTGTTTTCATGTTGTCATCTTTTACATACTGATATCTGTTTCCCTGTTTCCAGTGTTTTAGCTTTGATTTACTTTTGTGACTTCTCTATTTGGGTTGATATCTCATTGCTCTGTCCTGTGTTCTAGTCTTGGGTTGTTATCTGATGTTACTGATTTTCTAACCGGAGGACTCCCTTTAGTATTTCTTTTAATTTTGGTTTGTTTTTTGCAAATTCCCTAAACTTCTGTTTATGTGGAAATGCCCTAATTTCACCATCATATTTGGGAGACAGTTTTGCTGGATATATAATTCTTGGCTGGCACTTTTTTTCCTTCAAGGGTTCATATATGACATCCCATTGCCCTCTTGCCTGCATGGTTTCTGCTGAGTAGTCTGAGCTTATTCTTATTGACTCTCCTTTGTAGATGACTTTTTGTTTATCCCTAGCCACTCTTAAATTTCTGTCTTTATCTTTGGTTTTGGTAAGTTTGATTATAATATGTCTTGGTGATTTTCTTTTGCAATCTACCTTATGTGGGATTCGATGAGCATCTTCGACAGATATTTTATCATCTTTCATGATATCAGGGAAATTTTCTGCCAACAGATCTTCTACAATTCTCTCTGTATTTTCTTTTATCCTCCCCGTTCTGGTACTCCAATCACTCGTAGGTTAGTCCTCTTGATAGATAGAGTCCCACATAATTCTTAGGGTTTCTTCATTTTTTAAAATCCTTTTATCTGATTTTTCCTCAAATAAGTTGGTGTCAAGTGCTTTATCTTCATTCTCACTAATTCTACCTTCCATTTCCTCAGTTCTGCTCTTATGACTTTCTATTGAGTTGTCTAATTCAGAAAGTTTATTGTTAATCTTCTGGATTTCTGATTGTTGTCCCTCCACGGATTCTTGCAGCCTGTTAAATTTGTCATTATGCTCTTCTCTAATTTTTTAAATTTCCTCTATTGTGTGTTCTGCATTTTGCTTAATTTCCTTCCTAATTTCTTGAAGAGTTCTGTATATTAATCTTTTGTATTCTGTCTCTGGTAATTCCAAGAAATTTTCCTCCTCTGGACAATTTCTAGAATCTTTATTTTGGGAGCTTGCTGAAGCCACCATGCGTTGCCTCTTTATGGGATTTGATATTGACTGTTGTCTCTGAGCCATCGATAAAATTATTATATTTATTTTATGTTTCCTTACTCTGTCTTAGCTTCTGGTTTTGTTTTGATATGCCAGAATAGGCTGCTCATATGTGCTAGCTTGATTATTGGCACCTCTGAACCTCTTATGTCCTGTCACCAGGTGGTTAGATCTGTTACTAGATATGTGAGCTTAGGAGTCCACCTACTCCTCCTGTATGGATTCAGCTCAGGTGCCCAGGTAGATAGCCACCACGTGTGTGGTGTAGGCTCTCACAGTCCTAGACAGGCATGGGTGATTCGTGTAGGCACAGGCTTCTGGCTGCAGCAGAGAGACACACTCTGAGTAAGGTAGTGTCCAGGAGGAAGGCATGTCCCTTTTCCCTAAATCATGTTAAGTGGGTGGGTTTTGCAGCCGGACTGTGAGCACCTAATGCTGTTGGCTGTATGGACTGGTGGCACATCTCATTCATGGGCCCCTATCCCAGTTGGCTAGTTGGCGTGGGTGGAGGCACCAGTCCTCAGGCCCCTGATGTGGGTAGGTGAAGACCCTGCTTAATTTGCAGAGGACTGTCAGATGGTTCCGACGTGCCACTTCACAGCTGAAACGGTTCAAGTAGACTTCCGGTATATACCCTGTTGTACTGTGATAATGAGGGCCTATGCTGTTGAGATGGCCCAACACAAGTCTGTGCAGGGGGAAGGGCACTCAAAGTCTGTGCATCCCTTATGCCTGTGCCTAGGCAAAGGAGCTGTGCCTACCCTGGGTTCCTGGCTTACGGGAGCCAGCAGAATATTTTTTTCCGATTGTTAATTTTTTCACTCCTGAAGTCAGGGATAGTTGCTTAGGGCACGTGATGGATCCTCTTTCCAGCCGAGGGGACTCGGGAATTGCTGAAGCCAGTCAAGGACCCAGTGTAGAGCAGGAAGGTAAATGGGAGAGAGGTTTTTCCTTAAGGTGGCTGTTTGTGATCTGCGCGGTAGGCCATTCGCAAGTAGTTAATCTTTAGTAGATACAGGGCTGTTTTTCACTCATTCTGGGTGGCAGTGTAAACTCTCAGCGGCTGGGTCTCTTCCTGTGCGAAAACGCGCCTCCTGACCTTGGCTGCTTGCCTGCCTCACTGCTCACCCCCGAGCTGATCAGGCCTGAAGGTCTCAGGCTCTCGCCGAGTCAGGTCTGGCAACTCCTTGCTGCTTCTGAATCGTCTCTCCCTCCCCCTGCCACTCAGTCCAGTTCCTCCATTCTGCCTTTGATGTTCAGGGCTCCCAGACTGCATATATAATTGATTGAGTTGTCGTTTTGGGACTTTGTTGTAAGAGGGTCCACCGGAAGTGTCTGAGTACTCCGCCTTGTTGGCTCTGCCCCTGGAATTGTTCTTTTAATGTTCTTTTCAGTTTGTTCATTGATGGTGTATAGAAACACAGTTTATTTATTTATTTTTTGCGTTGATCTTGTACCCTACAAATTTGATGAATTCGTTTAATAGCTCCGGTAGCTTTCTTGTGGGTTCTTTGGGATTTTCTATATATAGGATGATATCATCTGTGTAAAGGGATAGTCTTACGTCTTTCCGATTTGGATGACTTTTTTTTTTTTTCTTTCCCTCTTGCCTGAGTGCTCTGGGTATAACGTCAGTCCAATTTTGAATACCCTTTGCTATCAAGTCGATTCCAACTCGTACCACCTCTGTAGGACAGAGTAAAACTGCCTCATAGAGTTTTCAGGAAGCTGCTGGTGAATCTGAAGTGCTGACCTTTTGGTTAGCAGCCAAGCTCTTAAATTGCAGTGGTGAAAGTGGACATCCTTATCTTGTTCTTGATCTTAGTGGGAAAACTTTCACTCTTTTCCCATTGAATATGATGTTAACTGTGGTTTTTTAATAAACACCTTTTGGCTGGTTGGTTCAGATGGTAAAGTGCTTGACTACTAGCGAAAACTTTGATGGCTCGAACCCACCCACATGCACCTGGGAAGACAGACCTGGTGGTGTGTTTCCAAAAGGTCACAGTCTTGGAAACCCTATGGAGCAATTCCTTTTTTTTTCTTTATAATGCATATCACTTTTCCAGAATCCACTATGTGTCAGGTACTCCTGCATGCCTATGGCATTATTTTTTTTTTGTTAATTTTAATTTTTATTGTACTTTAGGTGAAAGTTTACAGCTCAAGTTAATTTCTCATACAGAAATTTATATACATATTAGATAACATTAGTTGCAATCCATATAATGTGACAGCACTTTCCCTGTTTCTACCCTGGGTTTTTGTGTCCATTCAACCAATTCCTGTCCCTTCCTGCCTTCTCAGCCTGCCTCCGAACATGAGCTGCCCATTTAGTCTTCTGTATCTGATTGAACTAAGAAGCACATTCTTCAGGAGTATTATTTTATGTTTCGTAGTGCAGTCTTATCTTTGTCTGAAGAGTGGGCTTCGGGAATGATTTCAGTTCAGAGTTACCAGAGTGGAGCAATTCTGCTCTGTACTCATGGTGTTGTCATAAGTTAGAATTTATTCCAGGCAACTAACAACACCACCATCATGTGGAGGAATTTCCCTTTTATTCCTAGTTTTCTGAATGTTTTTATCATGAAAGAGTGTGTCAAATGCTTCTTGTACCTCAATTGAAATGATGTAGTTATTTTACCTCATTCCAGTAATGTGGTGTTTTACATTGATTTATTTTCTTCCATTCCTTTTAATTTGCTGTTGGGTTCAGTTTGCTACTATTTTGTTGAGGATTTTGCATCTATGTTCATAAGAGATACTAGATCTAAAGTTTTGTTTTCTTGTGCTGTCTTTATCAAGATAATGCTGGCCTCATAGAATGAGTTAGGAAGTGTCTCCTCCTAGTCTAGTTTTTCGAAGAGTTTGAACAAGATTGGTGTTAATTCTTCCTTTTAAATGTTTGGTTGAATCACCTAGTGAAACCATCTGGTCCTGGACTTGTCATTGTTGGGAGTTTTTTTGATTACTAATTCAGTCTCTTCACTTCTTAGGGGTTGTTTGAGATTTTCTGTTTCATCTTGAGTCAATTTTGGTAGTATGTGTGTTTCTAGTAATTTGTCTGCTTTATCTAGGTTATCTAATTTGTTGACATAAAATTGTTCATAGTAGTCTCTTATAATCCCTTTTATGTCTATAGGGTTGATAGTTATATCCCCACCTTCATTTCTGATTTTAGTTATTTGTGTCCTCTCTCTTTTTTTTTTTCCTTCTTGTCAGTCTACCTAAAGGTTTGATGATTTCATTGAAATGTTCAAAGAACAAACTTTTGTTTTTGTTGATCCTCTATTGTTTTCCTATTCTCTATTTCATTTGTCTCCGCTCTGATATTTATTATTTCCTTTCTTCTGGTACCTTTGGGCTTAGTTTGTTCTTTTTTTCCTAGTTCCTCAAGGTGTAAAGCTAAATTACTGATTTGAGATCTTCTTTTTGAATGTAGACATTCAAAGCCATGTTTCCTCTGAGCACTGCCATTGTTTCATTTCATATATATTTTCTTTTTGAAGGGGGAGGAAACAAGGGAAAGATAGACTGTTCTGCAGTTTTCCAGGAGGAGAAGAATTGTGGTTAGAAACTATAAGTGGTAGATAGCAGCATAAAAGAGAACAGACAGGCCATGTCCTATTGGAGGGAACCTCATTTGGGGATTGCGGGGGGGAGTGGATAAATGGAGGAATTTAGGAAGCCCTGGCTGTAAAAGGATAGTGTTCCCAGGGGAATGTAATGGCAGGTAACTCTGGTCCATTCAGTTCATTATCTGGAAGCTTCTGAGGAGCTATTCTTACTCATCCTCTAAATTTCTCATCTCTTCTCTTGACTCTTGCCCTTTCTTGTTTCCTAGTATTGGGAATAGTAGAAAAAGCACTTGTCCCACATATGCTCCACACATCTCAGGATAGAAATGAAATATTTTCCATAAAGGTATTTTTATGTGTGATCATTTTATAGGATTTTCAGTATAATAAGCAGAAAGTCTCTTTAGCAGAACTGTATTCTTCTTTATCTTTGGTCCTAGAAGCACTAGGGAGCAGACCACACAGGATAACCTCTGGCCCTTTCCAGCTGCTGCTTCTAGAGCTGCAGGCTCTGCAGGCACACTGTCAGCTTTCCACATTTTTGCAGGTCACAGTTATACCAACTATGTTGATGCATCATAAAAAGGTTCAGCCAATTTCCAGACTCATAAAAAAAAGTTTCTTCAAAATTTGTAAATGAAATTATTATTAATTTAAAACAATCATTATGTCCTCTAATTATTAGCCATTTAGAAGCTAAATGTTTGAAAAGAACACACCTAAACTGACTCTCTTGCCTTTCTCCGTGATTCCAACCCCAAACACCTTATACATACTGAGTACATATTTTCTCAGGATGCATCCTAAATGTTGAGAGGATTTTCAGACACCATCACCCCTAACATCATTCCTCTCTTTAAATAAAAATGATATATGCACTCTGTCTTTCATACTGTATTACTAGACAAGAAGGGACATTACCCCTCCACTAGTGCTCCTGGTACACTTCCATGCTACTTCCTTTGTAACCCCGTATTAATTATACTCTCACTAGCAGTTGCAGTTGTTTTCTCTTGACTGTATCCTTCTTTTCTCACTCAAAATTTATTTAGATCTTTTCTGCAAGACTCCCTTACCCCCAACCAAAAAATAATTCTTAAAGTCCTTGTAACCCCTCCTCTCTGTCCTTTCCTTTAACCAGTGGACTTCATGAAAGGGCCCTTGGAGTGACTTAAGTCTATTACCTTCAGCCTTAGTTAACGTTAACCCTTTCTAATATGCATTCATCCTTCTACTGTAACAGTTTTCCCCCACCCCACCAAAGGCTGCAGAACTAACAATCTAGGGGCCATTTCCAAGCCTTCAAACTTTTGACACCAAGGGCTAGCTTAATAAAATGCCCTTCTATCTTTTGTTAGCACGGAAGTGTAATGAATGAGTGAAGGCTTTGGAGTCATAAAGACCTGGTCCCAAGTACCACTTCTACCATCTACTTACTACCCATATAACCTTATGCAAAAGTCATCTCTTATAGTCTTAATTTACTCACCTGTAAAATTAGGATACTACCATATAGTTCATGAGCTTGTTAATGAAGATTAAATGTTTTACTCTTTTAGCTGGTTTCTTATAGACTCCTAAAAATTGGTACAGCCCTTAGTATATCATTTGTATGTCCTTCTTGAAGAACTTATTTATTATCTAGGCTTCAGCAATCTCCTCTGGACTTAATGATTTTTGAAATCATCTCTAGCCCTAATTCCTCTTCTGAGTTCCAGACCCATATTTTAACTGCATACTAGACACATTTAACAGCTTGAACACTAAATTTAACACCACACTTGATTTCTTGTCTCTCAGGCCAGCACTTCAACCTGACTTCCCTATTTCAGTCTTCTAGATTCGAAATTGAGTTTCAGGGACTTATTTTGACAAATGAACAAATTTGAGATCTGTTAGTTGCATAATGTAGAAAAGCTATGAATAATTGTAAATCCTATCAAAACCATGAAGTTAATGATGAAGTGAGGCATCAGAAAGGTGGTTTTGGTTTTTATATTTAAAATAACATGTTTCTTTTCTCCCTTTTAAATTAAAATAGATAAGTTGAGAATAAATTAAGGGCTCGTGGGCTGTCAGTCATGGTATCCTGTCTTCCCTATTGCCCCCAAATTGATTTAGAGTACCTAGAATCAGATTTACAAATATGTAAGACATTTTATCAAAAGAGGATTATAAAAAGATTTTCAGATTCTACTACATTAAAATAAAAAAAATTATTGTCATAAAACATGTAACAAAACATTTGCCATTTTAACTATTTTTAGGTGTACAGTTCAATAACATTAATTATATTCACCATGTTGAACAACCATCACCACCATTCATTTCCAAATGTTTTTTCTTCACCCTAAATAGAAACTCAGTACCTCTTTTAAGCAATAACTTCCCATTTCTCCCTCCATTCAACACCTGGTGGCCTCGAATAAACTTTGTCTGTACTTGTCAATTCTAGATATTTCATATAAGTGGGATCATACAGTATTTGTTCTTTTGTGACTGACTTATTTCATCAGCATGATGGTTTCAAGATTCCTCTGTGTGATAGAATGTATCATAACTATTTTTATGGCCAAGTAATACTTGATTTATGTATATACCATGTTTTGTTTATCCATTCATCTATTGATGAACATTTAGGTTGTTTCTATATTTTGGCTCTTGTGAATAATGCTGCAGTGAACATTAGAGTACAAGTATCTGTTTGAGTTCTTGCTTTAAATTCTTATGGGTATATGTCTAGGAGTGGAATACATTAAAATTTAAAATTACTGTATGACAAACATGAACAAAGTAGAAAAAGTACATTACAGTTTTAGAGAAAATATGTACAATTCATATCACCAAAAAGTTATTCAAATCCAAAATAGATAAAGAACCCCACAAATCAACACAAATAACCCTGTAGAAAAATGAGCAAAGGACAAAATCTATGTTCTTCTTCCATGCCATTTGAGTTTCAGTAGGACACAAAGCTGCTGAGCTAGAAAGTTTGTCACTTTCTTTGCAGCCAAGCATGACAAGTTCTTACCAACAGAATTTGAGCAGTAGCGACTGCAACTTATGAAATCATTTTCTCTGGACTGAGTTCTTTTCTGTCTTTGGTCTGAAACCTGGACATGACCGCAACTCAGGTTCAGGGATGCAGATCAGGGCAACACTCCAGGGAATGGAGAGGAACAAGATAGAAGGAACCTGGGTTCATAAACTACCATGAGAAGCAAAGATGCCCCACCAGCCTTGACCTCTTACCCTCAGAAATAGTACACAACAGAAAAATTAATTTTTTTATTTAAACCATGACTCTGTTTTAGAACCTCTGTTACAGCAGTTTAACCTATGCCCTAATTAATATATAAACTGGTACCAGGACTGGGGAACTGCCATAAAAATTTAAAATGTGTGACGTGATGATCAGGCCCTGAGAGACCGATACTGGAGTTAAATATATTTGTTTACAGATGAATTACTGTAATCTTAAAAATAAGATTCTTAGCTGTTATTGGAAACCCTGGTGGCATAGTGGTTAAGCGTTTGGCTGCTAACCAAAAGGTCAGCAGTCGAATCTACCAGGTGCTTCTTGGAAACCTTATGGGGCAGTTCTGCTCTGTCCTGTAGGGTTGCTATGAGTCAGAATCAACTTGACGGCAACAGGTTTGGTTTTTGGTTAGCTGTTAATTAGTTGAAACTTCTCTGTGTCAGTTGTAATTTGGGCACAAGGAAAAGTATGCCGTGTTTTATATTAGTATCATTTTCGGTAGAAAATAAATATAAACAATGCTATTTATTAAGTACCTAAACTTTCTTGTGAAGAAAAATCATTGGTTCGATTCTTTTCCACTACAGTGTATGCTTTATAGATAAATTAATGATACACACACAAAATGATTCTTTATATCCTCTTGTTTACTGTTAAGCAGAAATCAAAGAACAATCTGCAGAAGAGGATGCTGAAGCAGAAGTGGACAACAAACAGCCAGTTCCACCTCTTCAGAGTTCTGTGTCTGAGGAGTCTGCCAGCTCCATGGTCTCTGTTGGTGTGGAAGCCAAAATCAGGTTAGAGCATGACTGCAGTGGATTGGATGTTAGTAACAGGAAGAATGATAATGAGTTGGGCATGGAGAAAATTTGAGAAGCACAAGTTTAGGAGTAAATCTGGGTGGAATTTTATTATTTAGTAGCTTTAAATTTGAGGATGATAGCTCTCTTTTCTCATTGAAGGAGAGTACATCTGTGTGCTTCAGCTATTTAGAGCAGAGCATTAGGTTAGGGTGTTACTCCAGTCCCCTCAGACTAGTACCACTCATACCACTACGCTATTCCTAGCAGAAGAAGTAACCATGCTTTTAGCATAAAGATCAATTTTTTGTGTTTACCTATAAAATTAAGTGTAATTTGAAGTCTTATGTTTTTTAGCATTTATTTGAAAGACATGAATAAAACTATGAAATTGTCTATTGGTTGATTACTCCCATCTTCTTGAAATTTTTTTTCACTTTTGCTTTTGGCATATCTTACTCCTCTCGTGTGTTTTGCTGGCTTCTGCTAGACTCTCTACCTTTATAATGTTGGAGTCCTGAGGGCTAAGTCCTTAGATATCTTGTCTGTGTGCTCATGAACCCACATTTATATTTCTAGGGTTCCCCTTTTCCTCAACTCCAGACTTTCATACCCATCTATCTACTTGACATCTCCAGTTGGAAGCATACTAGACACGTCACCCTTAACATTGTCTAAAACCACTGTAGAATTAGGAATTCAGAATTAGAATTAATCTAAAATTGTACTGCTACTGCAGTTTGATTGAAACTAGTATAAGCTTTCCTTTTTACTCATTTATTAATAGAACTTGGAATTGGTAAATGCTTCTTAGAATTAAGAAGTACAGAATGTAACATATTTTCTAGTTTGTAGTTGAAATCTGAGAGCCTTCTGAGAGCATTCTATATATCCTCTAGGTCAGCTTCTGGAACCCTTTGTAGCCTCTTGCTTGATTCTTCTGCAGATCTTAAGGACTAATGATGCCTGACTTCCTTATCTTACCTTTATGTGCCTGTAGGCCTTGTACAGTGCCTAATATTTAATTGGTTCTCATCAAATACATGTTGAAAGAATGGAAGTTAAAAGCTATTTATGAATCTATGAAAATTTAATTTGTAATGATCATGACTTTTCAAACCAGTAGAAAATAATAGATCATTCAGTAATGACTACTTAGGAAAAAAATAGATCATACAATAAATGACATTGAGATTGTTGGCTAACCATGTAAAAAATAAAGTTAGATTGATGCTCACACCATACAGAAGAATAAATTTGAGAGGGATTAATGAATAATGCTAATGTTATTTATTTCTTGTGGACTACACCACTATCATCACAGTCATCTTCATCAGGCAGGAAAGAGAGAATATACACTCTGCAGATATGTAGCAGATTGTAGATAAAGACTTGGCCTTTAGTCCAGGCTCTGCCCCTTTTTTATTTTTATTAAATTTCAGCTAAAATCACTAGGCTGAATTTTACTGAAATTTAATGATTCAGTGCATAAAATGTCTAAAGAATCTACAGGTAATTTATTATAATTAATAAGATTTCAGCAAGATTGCTAGATAGGAAATCAGAATACAAAAATCACTTGTATTTCTGTATGTCAGAGACAGATGTAAATGATATTTCTTAGAATAATATTTTCTTATATTCTCAAATAATACCACATCTCTAGACAAGTGTGCAAAAACATAAGTAAGTCCTTTATGGGGAAAATTATAAAACTTTATGGAAAGATAATAAAGGACACCAAAATAATAGAAATATTACATTCATGTTTCGGGAGACTCAATATTCTAAAAATATTAGTTATTTCCTGTTTGATCTATAGAGTCAAGAAAATCCTAATCACAATTTCTACAGTTATTCTTAAACTTGACAGGCTGATTTAAAAAATTTATTTGAATATGCAAAAAACAGTATAAGCCAAGATACTCATATGGAAGAAGAGGGAGAGTTGCTTTTTCAGGTACTAAGATTTCATAACACCCTAGTAATGAAGTCAGTGTTGTATCATCACAGGGATAAACAAATAGATCAGTGGAATGGAACAGGTAATGCAGAAACAGATACATAAGTAATATGGATTGATTATTTATGACAAAGTGGCACCACAAATCAGTGGGGATATCTTTTTCAATAATTGTACTGGGACAATTAGATATCCACACTAAAAAAAAAGAAAGTGAACTTTTATTCATGTCAGTTTAAATTAGATTATAGACTTAAGTGTGAAAGGCAAACCAATAAAGTTTTTAGGAGTTAATGTTGGAGAAATTTTTTTATTACTTTGGAATAAGGAAAAGCTTTTTGAAAACAAATAAAAAGAACTAATAAAGCGATAAATACCACTAAAATTAATAACTTCTTTTCATAAAAGATACCAAAACAACAGTGAAAATATGAGTGACAGAAAGGGAGAAATATTTTTGAGGTATATATATGATGAAGGACTTGTACCTATAATGTATTAAAAAAAAATACTCCTATAAACGAATTGATAAAAGACAGTAAAAGGCAAAAACCTTGCAGTAAGCACTACTTGATTGTGACATATTTTAAAATACATGATTGACTTTTAGTTACCTAATGTTTTGTTCACATAGAGAAGCTATACAAATATTTGTAATTTTTGTTTTTGCTTTTGTTGTATTGTCCTAGTCTTGGAAACAAAATTATACTAGCTGTGAGCCCTACGTCTTTCAGTTTTCCTATACTGTATTTGCTAAACAAACTAGTTTAAGATAGAAATTTACTTCTTGAAAGTTTGGAAGAACTGACATAAAATTATCTGGGTGTCATGGATTGAATTGTGTCCCCCCAAAATATGTGTCAGTTTGGTTAAGCCGTGATTCCCAGTATTGTGTGGTTGTCCTCCATTTTGTGACTGTAATTTTATGTTAAAGAGTATTAGGGTGGAATTGTAACACCCTTAGTAAGGTCACATCCCTGATCCAATGTAAAGGGAGTTTCCCTACGGTGTGGCCTGCACCACCTTTTATCTTAACAAGATATAAAAGGAAAGGGAAGGGAGCAGAATGAGGGGACCTCATACCACCAAGAAAGCAGTGCCAGAAGCAGAGCATGTCCTTTGGACCCTGAGTCTCTGCGGGAAGAAGGTCCTAGTCCGGGGGAACATTGATGAGAGGGCTGATAGAGAGAAAACCTTCCCCTAGAGCTGATGCCCTGAATTTGGACTTTCAGCCCACTTTACTGTGAGGAAATAAACTTCTCTTTGTTAAAGCCATCCACTTGTGGTATTTCTGTTATAGCAGCACTAGATGACTAAGACACTAGGTGTCTCGGGTCATTTTGTAAGAGAAACTCTTACTACCAGTTCAGTTAAAAAAACTTTTTTTTTTCCTGTTCTGTTGTCTGTTTCATCTGGATTTTCAGATATATTAATATGTGATTCATGATACATTTATTACATTTTTGTTCTGTGTTGCATGTATAGTTATTTTCTCTTCTTTGTTCTGTATTTTCTTGGCATTTTTGGCTGCTTTTTTCAAAACCCAGATATCTGTTTTATTATTTTTCAAAGAATTAGATTTTGGTTTTGTTGTTCTACTATATTGTTTTCAGTTGTCTATTTTCATTGATTTCTGCTCTTTCCCTTATTTTTTCTCCTTTTGGTGTCCTCAGTTACTTTCTTCACAACTTCTTGAGTTAAAAGCTTAGTTCATTTTCTTTTGATCTGTACTATTTACTGATAATTTTTGTAAATCTATAAGCTCCCCTTCAATTGATGCTTTAACTGCATCCCATAAATTTTCACATTCAGTGTTTTCATTATCATTCAGTTCTGAATATTGAGATTTTCATTTTAATTCAAAGGTTATTTAGCATATGTGTTATAGTTCCCAAATATTTGGAAACTTATGTTAGTGATTTGTTACACATTTCGAGTTTTATTGCATTATTGTCAGAGAATATTGTCTGTGTGACATGATCTTTTGTAATATGTTGAATCTTCCTTTGTGGTCCAATGTTTAGTCTACTTTTGGAATTTTTTAGATACGCTTGAAAAGAATGTGAACTCTTAGTTGTATATAGAATTCTATCTAGTTTCTCAAAAGTGTTATTTATACTCACATAATTAATAAATAGCAATAGATAATGAGTAAAAAGATGCTCAGTATCTCTGCTTAATTTTTATCTATTTCATATAGTATTTTCTGAGAAAACCATTAAAATCTTGTACTGTTGCTAATGTAGTTTTTTCTCTTTCTAGGTCCCATAGTTGTTGTTTGATTTACTCTGAGGCCTATTTTTATGATGGATATATCTTCTAGTACTATTGATCACTTTGTTAGTGCATAACAGCTTTTATTTTCTCAAGTGTATTTTTTTTTGTCTTAAATTCCATTTTGTCCAATAATGTCTTTGTTATCCAAACTTTTGGTTCAAATTTGCCTAGTATTGTTTTACCTCATCCTCCCACCAGCATTTCTGTGTCTTTTGTCTTTTTATTTACAAACTTTTTTGTCTAATTGTTTAATCCAATTTCAGAAATTGTCTTTTAATTGGTGAATTTTATGCATTTACATTTATTGTAATTGTTACTGTATTAAGATTTAATTCTACGATATTTTCAAATGTTTTTATTTGCTGTATACATATTTATTTTTATTTTTTCTGCTTTTAATTGGATTGATAGTTTTTTGTGTTGATTTTTACATTCCATTTTGTTTTTAAAGTCCCTTAATAGTCAAGCCTAATATTTTTTACCTTTTTGATTTTGTATTTTGAATTTCAAATTTACAGTTTCTATTGATTTCTTAATCTTAGCAATATAAATACATTATCATGTTTTCCTATCTCTTTGTCACCCCCTCATTATACTATTATCTAGAATTTCATTTTTTAGTTATTATAGCTATATGCTTTTTCTTTTTATTTATTTTTTGAATTATGGTATAACTTATATACACTAACATTCACCCATTTAGTGTACAGTTGTGAATTTTGACAGTCGTATTCAGTCATGTAACCACTACCACAACAATCTAGACAACAGGTCTATCACACTAAAAAATTTCCTGATTCCTTTTTGTTATCAATCCTGACGTCAGCTCCCACCCTGGCAACCACTGATCCATTTCTGTCCCTATAGTTTTGTCTGTGCAATAACATCATATAAATGAAATCATAGAGTATATAACCTTTTGAATCTGACTTTTTTTACTTAGCATAATGCATTTGAGATTCATTCATGTTTTTACGCATATCAGTAGTTTGTTTTGTTTTTTCAGTTGCTGAGTAGGATTCTATACCACAGTTTGTTTATCCCTATCCCAGATAAAGGGACATTTGGGTAGTTTACAGTTTTTTGGCAATTAAGGATGAAGTTGCTATAAATATTCAACTCCTAGGTTTTGGTGTGAATATAGGTTTTCATTTCATTTGGATAAATACCTAGGAGAGAGAGAACTTTAAAGGAAACTACCAAACTGCTTTCTAGCATGGATGTATTGTTTTGTATTACCACCAGCAGTGTATCAGAGTTCCAGTTGCTCTACAATCCTCATCAGCACTTACTATTGTCAGTTTTTTTTTTTTAAGTCATTCTAACTAGTGTGTATTAGTATCTCGTTGTGGTTTTAATTTGCATTTCCTTAATGATGTTGAGCTTCTCCTTGTGGTTGTTTGCATCTGAGTATCTTCTTTTGTGAAGTGTCTGTTCAAATCTTACTGTTGTTTATTTTTTTCTTATTACTGAGTTTTTAGAGTTCTTTATGTATTGTGGATACAAATATATCAGATAAGTCATTTACAAATTTTTTTTCCCCCACTCTCTGGCTTGTACATTTTTTTTATATTAATTTGTGGCTTTTTTTTTTTTAAATTATCTTAATAGTGTGTTTTGAAGGACAAATGTTCTTAATTTCGATAAAGTCTAATTTACTAATGGAGCTCTGGTGGCGCAGTGGCTAAGAACTCAGCTGCTAACCAAAAGGTTGGCAGTTGAATCTGCCACCTGCCGCATGGACACCCTATAGGGCAGCTCTGCTCTGTCCTGTAGGGTTGCTATGAGTCGGAATCGAGTCGATAGCAATGGTTTTTTTTTTTTTTTTTTTTTTTTGTAATTTATTCATTATTTCTTTTATGGATTGTGATTTTGCTGCCTTATTAAGAACTCTTTGCCTAACCAAAGGTCACAAAGATTTTCTTCTAGAAGTTGTATAATTTTAGGTTTTACTTCCTTTTGAGTTAACTTTTCATAGGGTACAAGGTTTGAATAGTGGTCCTTCCTTCCTCCCTCCCTTTCTGTCTCCCTCCCTGTCTACCTATTTCCCTGTCTACCTCCCTACCTTCTTATGAAATTGTTCTTTACCATTTGTTGAAACAGATAATGTTTTCCCCTTTGAACTGCCTGTTCACTTCCTTGATTGCTAGTGACTATTCTGGATCCTTTGTCTTTCAACATAAATTTTAGAAATAGCTTTGTGATATCCACAAAATATCCCACAGGAATTTTGATCAGGATTGTGTTGAATCTTTGGATCGATTTTAGGGGAATTGACATTTTAACAATGTTGAGTCTTGCAATTCATGATATGTCTCCATTTTTAAAGGCATTCTTTGATGTCTTTCATTGATGTTTTATACCTTCCGACATAGAGATCTTACATATATTTTGTAAGATTTACACTTGCTTTTTATGGTTTTTTTTTTTTTTTTTTTTTTTTTGGTGCTACTGTATCAGAATGAAGAAATTCCCTTTTATTTTTAAGTTACTGAGAGTCATGAACGTATGTTGAATTTTGTGAAAATCTTTTTTTCTGCATCTATTGAGGTAATCATATGGTTTTTCTTTAGTTTTTTGATATGGTGAATTACACTGATTTTTGAATGCTGAACCAGCCTTGCATAGCATGGATGAGCTTTACCTGCTCATGATTTTTTGTATGGTTTGATATGCTAATATTTCATAGAGAATTTTTGTATCTATGTTCACGAGTGACATTGGTTTATAGTTTACTTTTCTTATAATGTCTTTATCTGGTTTTATTAGGATAATACTGGCATCATAAAATGAGTCAGAAGTATTTCTTCTTCTTTAGTTTCTTGGAGACTTTGTAGAGAATTTGCGTTGTGTCTAACATCAGTGTTTGATATATACTGGCAGTGTAGCCAGCTGATTCTGGGCTTCTTATTGCTGGAAGAGTTTTAAATAAAAGTTCAGTATATTCACTAGATATAATACTGTTCAGATTACCTATTTCTTTCTGAGTGAGCTTTGGCAGTTTGTGCCATTCAAGGAAATTGTGTGCTTTTTCTAACTTGTTGAACTTACATAAAGTTGTCTGTAATATTTCCTTGTTATCTTTTTGATAAAGTTGTCTGTAATATTTCCTTGTTATCTTTTTGATATCTATAGGGATTGTAGTGATGTCCTCTCTTTCACAATACTTGTAATTTTGTCATCTTTTTTTTCTCCCTCAGATTAGCTAAATATTTATTAATTGTATTGATTCCCCACCCTTACCACCTTTTCTTTACATTGACATTTTTTCCTCTCTTTTTTTTCTGTTCTCGGTATCATTGATTTCTTCTCTTTATTATTTCCTTCGTCTTGCTTGTTTTTTTTGGTTTAATTTGCCATTTCTTTTCTTCTTTCTTCATATCGTGGAAGTATTTACCATTGGTTTGAGGCCTTTCTTCTTAAATAAGCATTTAATGCTATAAATTTCCATCTAAGCACTGCTGTAGCTGCATCCTGCAAATTTCATTTTTACTTCATATTCATTTAATTCAAATTATTTTCTAATTTTCCTTGTGATTTCCTCATTGACTCTTGGGCTATTTAGAAATCAGTGAAACCTGTGGGAGCTGAAACTATGGGACTGCCTTGTTTTTCCAGGTTTTCTGCCTTTGATAGGGTGCAGTCTTAAACCACTTTTTTGTCATTTGTTTTAGTGGAAATTATTTGAATTTTCCTTCTCTGACAGGTTTCTGTTTTACATAGCTTTCAGGTTTTGTAGGTTTTACCGTGTGTTATTTAATTTCCAAATATTTGACAACTTTCCAGATATCATTCTGCATGCCCCATAATTTTTTTGTTGAAAGCTGAAATCTTGTGTAGAACAGTATATACTGGGGTAAACAGATTTTAAGCCTTGGAATGGGCATGGTTTGTTTTTTCTATGCCTTTAGCTTAGGGGATTGAGTCTGACTAGTTAGGAGTTGAGCTGTATTTGGGTTTTGTTGTTACAGTGGTTGCCCTCAGTGCGTCATAGTCTTCGAATGCATCTTGTGTTTAGAATCAGGCTGGCTTAGCAGAGGATTTTTCTCAGTGTCTGCTCCACCTTCAGCTTTAGATCTTCCTTTTGCACCTGTACCTCCAGAGAGTATCTCTTTTCACTCTCCAACTTGTTACTTAAGCTTGAGGTATGGGAAGGTTGATTGGCAGGACATTTCTTGTTCTGATTCAACTTTAGTATTAGGTAGGCACTGTGTCCCTGGGTCTTCTGGTTGGGTGTTCTCAGTGATCCTGCCATTGCCCCAGCTGTAGGAGACCTATAACTGTCTGAGTCCAGGTTAGAGCCTCGCCTTTGTTCCTCCTCCAGAGTTAAAAAGTTTTTCTTTTCTTTTCTCCGCTGTTCTATTCCTCCATCTGCAGTAGGTCTTTACCATTGCAGGGTGGCAGTTTTTGGTGTCCTGCCCCCACCAGCCTAAGAATTTTTGTTCTTTAAGGAAAATGGGGGAAGAAAGATCTGGATGGGACTTTGTGTCTTTCCCACATTGCTGCTGGTACCCTCTCCAGACTTGCAGCATGACCAAAGCTTTCTCAGGAGTCTTCACCATGCCCACAGTCTCACTTGTGAGCATCTGATGAGGTCCATGGAGCATAGCCTGTGAGTGGGTTAGAATTCCATGCCTGTCTGAGGATCCCAGATGTTCTGTGCTCTCATACTGTCTTAAACTCGGCCACTAGCAATTAGTTTAAAATTTTAGCTGAGTTCTTCTTATCCTGCTTTGTGATGTCCAGTGGTGGTAGAAGTATGTGACTCAGTACCAGTTGACAGCACAGTTTATCATGATATTGAAATAGGTAATTCACTGGAAAAAAACTTAAACAGGCAACTTTCATAAGCAGAAGATAATTAGTTGAGAGAGGCCAAAATGAACTTAACTTTGAAAGTTAAGAGAAGTATAATATCACCACAGAAGACTACAGCTACACCTGTTAATGATAAGATATCATGTAAAGTTCATGGGGTAGATACTATAGAGGTATTAATGGAGACTTTAATGCTTGAGATGAAAGATTTAGGTATGTGGAAGAGAAAATGTATCCAAGAACAGAGATTCTTTCAATTTTATTCTTTCTAAGATTCCACATTAAGTGTAAATTCCATAAATGTATACAACGTCTTGTCCTTTAACTTTTTAAGTAGCTTCTTCTCTTTTTAAAATTAATAGACTATTTTTAGAACAGTTTTTTGGTTTATAGAAAAATTGAGAAAATAGTATGGAGTTCCCATATATACCCCTTCTCCCCCACATACAATTTCCTTTATTAATATGTTGCATTAATCTAGTATATTTGTTATAACTGAAGAACCAATATTGATTATTAACTAGAGTTCATAATTTATATTAGTGTTTACTTTGTGTTCTACGGTTCTAAAGATTTTGGCAAATGGATATTTTCATGTGTCCACCATTATTGTATCATACAGAATAGTTCCACCACCCTAAAAACTCCCTTTGCCTCACCTATTCTTACCCTCTGCCCTTGAGCCTCTGGTAACCACTTAGATTTGTGTGTGTGTGTGTGAGAGAGAGAGAGAGAGAGATATGTATTACCGTTCATAAAGAACTTTCTATCCACTGGTTAAATTAAACTTTGTTCCAGAATGTTTTACAGAGCTGGTATGGAATTGGGTGGTCATTAAACCCTATGTTCTCCCCCCACTCCCCACTTTAGTGTTATTTTTAATAATACTTAGAATTTTCTTTAGTTAGATATAAAAGAAAATTGTTTTTCTAAGTACAAAAGTCAGCAGTTCTAACCCACCAGCTGCCCTATGGGAAAAGGATTTGGCAGTCTTCTTCCATAAAGATTTACAGCCTTGGAAACCCTATGGGGCAGTTCTTCTCTGTCCTGTAGAGTCGCTACGAGTTGGCATCAACTCCCACGGCAGTGGGTTTGGTGTTTTGGTAAGCACAAACTAAAATTTTTTGATTTGGTATATTTACTTATTAAAAGAAAAATCATACTATGGAAAATCAGAATTGTAAGTTGTAATTTTTATTAATTATTCTTATGATACAATCAGTAAATAGACTATAGAAAATATACTGAAAAGTTTAGCTTGCACTAAAGACATAACACTTAATTTTATACCTGAATGTTTTTAAAGCACAATTATCTGTAGTTGTCTGTCACTTAAAGTAGTTGAATAAAGCTACTTTTCTTCTTCTCTGTCTTGCTCACTTCATTTTTACCAGTGAACGGCTCTGCGCTTTTTGTTACTGTGGTGAAAAAAGTTCCTTAGGACAAGGAGACTTAAAACAATTCAGAGTAACGCCTGGATTTATCTTGCCGCGGAAAAACCAACCTTCTAACAAGAAGGACATTGATGACAACAGCAATGGAACCTGTGAGAAAATACAAAACACAGCACCACGAAAACAAAGAGGACAGAGAAAGTAAGCAATTTTGAATTTAAATTGCTGGATGGAAATAAGGCTATATATAGTTTATTTTCATTATATTGTTTATAAGTATATAACTGGTGTGACTGTTAGTTTCTCATGTTTTCAACATGCATAGGATACGTTATGAGCCAACATTAACCTAATAAACCTTCCTTTCCTCAAAATTTCTTGTATTAAAAAAAAGTTTATCTTAATTGTATATTAACAAAATCAGTGTGTATAACTTTTGGAAGAAAAATTTAAAGAACATAACATAAACCGAGAAGGAGTTCGTGGAATTTATCCGTAAGTGGAAAGAAGATAAAATAGATTAATGAAGTCCTTCTTTCCTTCCACTAAATAAGTTTTTAATTGCTTGTACTCAGTAGCAAAACTAGAACTGTTTTCTTTACCACTCATGTCCTTCGTGTGTCATTTTTTTTAATGGTTCAGAGAATATTGATCAGTCCTGTAAAATCTCATCATGATATGGTGTTAACTTTCTTTTTTTTTTTTTTTTTTAATGTTATATACTGAGAATGCCCTTTTTAAAGCTAAAGATGCTTTTTTTTTTAGATGAATAAAGTAAGATTTTTATATAACTACATATGTGTTATATGTGTGTGTATATTCATGGGAATCATTATAGTCACTTAAAACTCTTGTCTAATATATTTGCTTTCTGAACTTAATCTTTTTTTTTAATATGCTTACAGTTTTGTTTTAGGGTCATCTGAATACGTGGACTTGGCTGTGCTGGCTGTTGGAGTAGAAGTTTCTGTAGTTGATGAGAAAGTGTAAAAATTAGTTTAGCTTGGAAGCTAACCATCTTTGCCCCTTGAGGGTGATGATGTAATCATCCAAGTGCTTATCTGGCTTATATCCAAATTTAAGTTCTAAAGCATTGTTGTGTTGTATTCATTTGATTGGCTCCTTGTTTTGGACTACTGCCAATGCCTGGAAGACCCAAAGTAGGAAAGGAAACAATAACAAGACAGAGAATGTTTGAAAAGAATTTAAGGTGGAACATTTTAAGGAGGCCTAAAAATACAGTATTTAGAGATAATTGATAGTTTGGAGGCTATAGCTAGATCATATAAGAGGTTTACCTTTTTGCTATCAGTTGAGTGCTCCCAACTTAATAAAATATATCAAAAGTCAGCAGGCTTATGATGTCCCTCAGCAATTAACCGATTTAATGGACTTCATGTTCTGCCTTGATTAATGACAATTATATTGTAAACTTGTTTTGGGAAATACAGTTGGGCTTTATTTACTTCTTATTTTATAAGCTAAGTTAATTTTTAGTGAAAACTTGTATAGGCTAAGATAATTACATAAAAATAGCCTTGGTTCAATGAAAGTCTTTATATACATTTTGTATTTACCAAGTTATTAAGTAATGATAACAAGCCTTAGGAATGAAGTACATTTACAAACTTTTGGAACTCATTTAGGCATAGACAATTAATTTACGTTGGTAACGATTATAAAATATGTTACTAATAAATCAGAAACCAGATAAAGTCAATTTTTTTTCAAATTTGAAAAGGTTTTAAAAATAATTTTTTCCTCTCAGTTGTAATAAATATAAGAATATACAATCAGTTTTTTCCTTACCATTTATTTTATGACTTAAAATTTGGGAGGTGTATATTTCAGCTAAACTGGGTTACTGTCATCGTTAGGATTCACATTGACATCTTAATGATACGGTGCATACAAACAAACGAGTCTGAAGGTTGAATTTGGTCATACTATGAATAATAACCAGTTCCTGATTTGGAACTGGTTAGTAATAGACTGGTTAGTCATTCCATTGATATTTACACCTTTAATCTCATCAAATACCGGTGCAGAGAAAATATGTTAAAAAATACATTAAAGATGAAATGTTAGTCATTTTTTTTCCCTCCTCCCAGTAAAATAACAAAGCTTAGTAATGAACTTTATATTTATAGGAATGGAGGTTATATTATTGGAAAGCATTTTTTCTCATTTTAGGGTGGGCATTTATAAAATCGAGAATTAAAAATTAGCATAGCACACTAAACCTTTTTAAAAAGTGAAAGTTTTTGCATTTCTAATGCTGAACATAAAAATAATTGCTGATTACTTTTATATGGTTTGATATTTGAACGTACTTATTGAAATATGTTAATATTTCTTTCCTTTCAATGATTCCAGGTATAACAAAGTTTAGTACCCTGGTCATTGTGCTCTTAGTAAGAATCATGATAAACATCCAGCATACAGAAGTGCAGTGGGTTATGATCTATATTCAATAGTGATTTAATCCAGAATTTTGATGAGGTTAAATACTGTAATACCTGGAGAAGATTAAAGTTTTAGTGGCAGTCATCTGATTTCCCATATTTCATGTTAAACACAATAGTAATCTTTGTTTACTTAATAATCTTAAATAATACCTGAAGTTTTAGGGCCTTGAAAGTCTGAAATCTCTCATTTGTTGTACACCTTATTTCAACATTTATTTTTACTATAGTTTTTGCTGTTAGCTGTCTTTCTTATTCCCTATGCCATTAGTAGCTTTTTTTTTTTTTTGCATTTTACTTAATTGAGAGTACTTGCAATGTCATGCCACAGACCACTGTCGAGATTTGTGGAGGGGACTGTAAGAAAGCCATAGCTGACATGTTCCACTCCCTCTGCCTCTCTTCACATTTTGTAGTGGGTTTTCATTTCCCCTAGGAAGTAATTTCTTTACATAAAAATAACTTTCAGCTCCATTGTTGCGGTCCTGTTTAGGATAAAGCAAATTAAAAATTTCTGATTTGATCAAGTTATGTTTTGTAAGCATTTAACTTAAGCCAAAGGGAATATTCATTTTATGTGATAAAAATGGTTCCTGACTCGAATATGAGGGTGTCAGTTTTTTTTTAATTTGTATTATAGAATTTCAAAATAAATTTACAGTTGTAACTTTTAACATTTCCTTATGGACTTGAAGACTTAATTTTTTTCTAGTTGTTGCTTACTGATATAATTCAGCAACCCAGTTTTATATTATACTATGAATAATAACAGATGAATTCTGAAAGTTGTTTTATGTTAACTTACGCCTAATGAATTAAAATTGTTGTAGCAGTATATTGTGCCTACCTTTTTATAATAAAAGACAATTTTCTAGTTGCTATCATTTTCACACCTATTTTCTTTCTTTGTGTTTTTTCAGAGAACGATCTCCTCAGCAGATTATAATATCATGTGTAAATGTAAGCACCCAAACTGCTTCAGATGATCAGGCTGGTAAATTATGGGATGAACTCAGTCTGGTTGGCCTTCCAGATGCCATCGATGTCCAGGCCTTATTTGATACTACAGGTAGGATTATTAAGTAGGTCTTCAATAATAATTACCTCTTGATTCTGCAAGCATTTTATAATTTTAGTGAATTATCAACTTAGTAGTAGATACCTTTTATCTAGAAATAATTATGATCACATTGTAAAAAATGTAATTGTTAAATTAAGTATACCTGGTTTGGCCATGAGTCAGAATCAACTTGGGGACAACTAACAACAACAACACTTTATTTAGCATGTGGACAGTGGCAACACTGGGCTGGATGCTTTTGTAAATATTTCCATTTACTCTTGTGTAGACAGTAGTACCATGGTTTGACAATTAAGGAAAGAGAAAATCTTAAAGGGATTGAGAACTGGGAAGAAGAACATGGCAGTCTGGGTCTATTTAATGTAGAGGTATAGGACAGATCTTAGCCATGTAAGCATCTGTCTTAGGCTGGGTTTTCTAGGGGAGCAAAACCAGTGAAGCTGTATCGATATATATGTCTGTATCTATATATACTCACGTATATAGAAATAGAGATTTATTTCAGGGAAATGGCTCACACAGTTGTGGAGGCTGGCAAGTCCCAAACCCGTGAAAGACATCAGGCTGGAGGCTTGTCTTGACTCACGTGGTTGCAGGGGCTGATGAACCCAAAATCAGCCAGTCAGATGGCAGTCTGCTGGCTCGTGGGGCTGAGAGAGCTGGCAAATCCCCAAATCTGCAATCAGAGGGTAGGCTGCTGGCTCATGTCTGAAGAACCAGAGGTCAGAGAATGATGAGTTGATGCAGGATCCAGAGAGAGTGAGCTTTGCCAGAATGTGCATATGTATTGGATGCAGGCCACACCCCTAAGGAAACTCCCTTTTCAAGTGATTGGCTGCTCCCATAAGATTACAGAATGGAGGATGATTACACATATCTGCCAAACCCCTGAGAATCATAGTCTAGTCAAGTTGACACATAACCTTAACCATAATAGTTCACCCCTTGTCAACTTGGCACCTGTACACATCTCCTTAAGCCATACATAATGTCTAAATAAAGGCAATTACAGAGTCATACTTATGCCTAACATTATACAACTAACATGCGTAAAATCGAAAACACACCAGCCCTGTTTGCATCTTATATTTCATAATAAGTAGTAGAATAAGGGAGGGGAAGAAAACTATATGTGTGTGTGTATGTATATGTGTATATATATGTGTGTGTGTATATATATACACACACACGCACACATACATATATCTACATACGTATATATTTTTAAATATATACACATGCACACACAAACTCATACACATATAACGAAACAAGGAAGAAATACTGAAAACAATTACAGTCCTTGTTTCTGCAACTTGTCACATGGTTGTAGCTATTATTTAGAACTACCTTCTTCTACCACACATTCCATATTCCCTTTGCCCTAAGCAAGCACCTCAGCTGGTCATGGTTCTTTGCCTGGTGGAGTTCCCCAAATCTTCATATCTGAAGAGTCTGGGCCATTAGTAGTCATGTCAGAATTAAGTGCTGTAGTTTTCCTTTGACTTTACTCACAGGGCATGGTAGTACTAAGAGACTCTTAAGGGATCTCATATATTCCAGACATACTCTTCTTTACCTCCATTATGTAATATCAGAAATCAAGATCAGTCAGACTAAGCAATACGGTATCTCCCTTTTTTGCCTATTGTTCCAGAGGCATGGGGACCCCAAGTGGCCAGGTGGCATTATTAACTTCCAGTTCAGTGGAATCTGTGTTGCGTCTCCTGGTGGGAGCAGTCCTCCCTTTGGAACCAAGATCTCTACACCCACAGAGTATAGGGTCACGGGGACAGGAAGTAAACATTATATGAGTAGGTCACTAGGGGTAATAGTGAGTGGCACCACTCCCATTTTTACCACTTGATTCTAGGACCCATGAATCCTGGCTATGAAAGAAACAGAATCATACATTAGACACTGGTTTAGAGCATATACAGCCTCCTGGAGAACTTTACCCCATCCCTGCAATGTATTGCCACCTAGGTGGCACCATAATTGTGTCTTTAGAAGGCCATTCCATTGTTATATCAGGCCAGCTGCTTCAGGATGATGGGCAACATGGTAAGACAGGTGAATTCCATGAGCATGGGCCCATTGCCACACTTCATTTGCTATGAATTGAGTTACTTGATCCGAGGCAGTGCTATGTTGGGTACCATGAAAAACATTAAGGCAATTTGTAAGTGCACAGATGGTAATTTTGGCAGAAGCATTGCATGGAGGGAAGGCAAATCTGTATCCAGTGTATGTGTCTATCCCAGTAAGAACAAAATGCTGCCCTTTCCATGATGGAAGGGGTCCGATGTAATCAACCTGCCACTAGGTGGAGTGCTGATCGCTCCTAGGAATGGTGTCATATCAGGGACTCATTGTTGGTCTCTGCTGCTGGCAGATTGGGCATTCAGCAGTGGCTGTAGCCACATTGGCCTTGGTATGTGGAAGTCCATGTTGCTGAACCCATGCATAACCTCCATCTCTGCCACCATGGCACTTCATTCCTGAGCCCATTGGGCGATGACAGGAGTGGCTGGGGAAATAGGCTGACTGATATCCACAGAATGCGTCATCCTGTCCACTTGACTGTTAAAATCCTTCTCTGCCAAGATCACACTTTGGTGAGCATTCAGATGAGAAACAAATGTATTTACTTCTTTAGCCCATTCAGAGAGGTCTGTCCACGTAACTCTTTCCCATACCTCCTTGTCACCAATTTTCCAGTCATGTTCCTTCCAAGTCCATGACCATCCAGCCAAATCATTGACCACAGCCTGTGAATCAGTACACAGTAACACATCTAGTTATTTCTCCTTTGCAGCAAAAATAACCAAGTGTACTGCTCAAAGTTCTGCCCATTGGGAGGGTATTGCTTCACCACTGTCCTTTAGGGAGATCCCACAAAGGGGCTGCTGCCGTCCACTTCCAAGTGGTGCCTGCATATCACATAGAACCATTTGCAAACTGGGCACAAGTTTTCTCTTCCTCAGTCAACTGATCATAAGGAACTCCCCATGAGGCCATAGTTTCAGACTGGGAGAAGGAAGGTAATGTGACAGGAGTGGGGACTACTTCGTATCATTTACATCGGGTCCCACTGGACCCCAATCTTGTATATACCACTTCCATTTAATAATGGAGGGCTGCTGTGCACGTTCCACTTCATGACTCTGTGAGTCAGACAAAGCTTAGTTCATGATGGGTAGTTCAGGCCACAAGTGACTTGGTGGCCCATGGTTAGGTATTCAGTCTCTACTAAGGCCCAGTAACAAGCCAAAAGCTGTCCCGAAAAGGAGAGTAGTTATCTGCAGAAGATGACAGAGCTTTGATCCCAAACCCTAAGGGTCTGCACTGTGATTCACCATTAGAAGCCTGCCATAGACTCCAAACAGCATCTCTGTCTGCATCTGACACTTCAAGAACACTTTCAAGAATTGGATCAGCTGGATCACGTGGCCCAAGAGGCAGAACGGCTTGCATGGCAGCCTGAACCTGTTGCAGGCCTTCTCTTCTTCTGGGCCCCAGTCAAAACTAGCAGCTTTTCAAGGCTCTTGGTAAATAGTCCAGAGGAGCACATCCAAATGAGGGATATATTGCCTCCAAAATCGAAAGAGGCCCACCAAGTCCTGGACAGAGCAGGAGAAAAATTTAGAACAGAGTTCAAATTCACGAATAAAGACCAGACTTACTGGTGTGACAGAGACTGGAAGAACACCTGAAACTGTGGCCCCTGGACACTGCTAACGCAGAACTGAAACCATTCCTGAAGCCCACTTTTCAAAGATTAGACAGGTATATAAAACAAAAAATAGCACACATGAGGAACATGCTTCTTAGTTTAATCAAATATACGAGACCAAATGGGAAACTCCTGCCCAAAAGCAGAAGTCAGGAAAGGACAGGAACTGGACGAATGGACACAAGGAACCCAGGGTGGAAAAGGGGAGTATGCTGTCACATTGTGGGGATTGCAACCAATGTCACAAACCAGTATCTGTATAAAATTTGAGTGAGCAATTAACTTTAGCTGTAAACTTTTACCTAAAGCACAATAAAAAAACAAACAAAGAGGCCCACCAGGCATTGTGCCTTTTTTTTTTTGGTGGCAGAAGGTGCCAGACATAACAATTTATCCCTCATTTTAGAAGGAATTCTTGACATGCTCTACATCACTGGACCTGTAGAGATGTCACTGAGGTGGAAGGCACCTGAATTTTTGTTGGATTGATTTCGCATCTCTAACATGCAAATGTCCTACCAAAAAGTCTAGAGTCACTGATACTTCTTCCTTAATAGGTCCAGTCTATATTATGTCATCAGTGTAATGGACCAGTCTGACTTCTTGTGGAAGGGAAAGGTGATCAAGATCCTGGCAGACCAAATTATGACATAGGGCTGGAGAGTTGATATACTTCTGAGGTAGGACAGTGAGTGTGTATTGCTCAGCTTGCCAGCTGAAGGCAAAATGCTTCTGGTGTTCCTTTGAAACCAGAATCAAGGAAAAGGTATAAGTCAGATCAATAGCTGCATACCAGGTACCGGGAGATGTATTAAGTTACTCAAGCAGTGAAACCACATCTGGAACAGCAGCTGCAATTGGAGTCACCAAGTTAAGTTTTCGATAATCCACTGTCATTCTCCAAGATCCGTCCGGTTTTTGCACAGGCCGAATGTGCAAGTTGAATGGGGATGTGGTGGGAATCTCCACACCTTCAAGTCCTTGATGGTGGCACTAATCTCTGCAGTCCCTCCAGGAAGGTGTTACTGCTTTTGGTTTACTATTTTCCTAGGTAGAGGCAGTTCTAATGGCTTCCACTTCACTTTTCCTACCATAATAGCCCTTACTCCACATGTCAGGGATCCAGTGTGTTGGTTCTGCCAGGTGCTGAGTGTGTCTATCCCAATTAGCATTCTGGAACTGGATAAATCACTAGCAGATGGCTTTGGGGACCCACTGGACCCACTGTACGACTGACCTGAGCTAAGACTCCATTAGTAACTGACCCTGCATACAACCCCACTCTGACTGGTGGGCCACAGTGATGTTTTGGGTCTCCTGAAATTAGTGTCAGTTCACAGCCACTGTCCAGTAGTCCCTGGAAAGTATGATTATTTTCTTTTCCCCAATGAAAAGTCACTCTCATAAAAGGCTGTAGATCACTTTGGGGAAGACTGGGAGAAAGATTTACAGTATAAATTTTTGGCAGGATAGTGAGGGTCCTTCCTCAAGGGGACCCAGCCTCCCCTTCCTTCAAGGTGTTATGGGTCTGTAAAGTGGCTCAAGTCTCAGAATTGATTGAACGGCCATGACTCTATTCTGATAATTTGAGTTAGACTGGTGTTCACTTTATCTAGCATTTTTCTGCTTGTACAGATCAAGTAAATAATCAAGTAGATTTCCGGTCTGTTTCACTCCTAGGGACACCGTGACTAAGTAGCCAATGGCATAAGTCCATATGAGTCAGACTATTCTGATTACTGCTTTGACTCTGCTGTCCCTTATGGTAACCACACCCACCATTTCTTTGTTAAGTTCCACCAGTTAGCCCCTTAACCACCATGGGGTCCAATCAGCCCCGTTGTAGTTAGGTGTCTTAATTCAGTTAGGGCAGTTCCTACTGTCAAATCTGACTTACGTAAAATAACAATCATAGCAGTCTTCAAGGATACTGGGGCTCCCTTCACAAGTTTTTTTCCTCACCAATACAGTAGAAGGTGTGTCCTCTGTGCTCTCCATGTATTTGGTCTGTGGATCCAACCTGATAAATCCACTCTACTGTGCCAGTTTCCTTAAGCCTTTGGATACCTTCTTTATATCATTCCCACACATATTCCCCAGATTGGTTTGTATATATTAGAAAAGTCAAGCTTTTCTTTTGGAGCATAGCATATTGCCTCCTGGGTCACACGTTATACTTCACCTCTTGGGACTCACTGGGACTTAAGTCTAATTATAGGTCTAGAAGCAAAAATGGGTGGTGGAGATGGGTCCTGGGGACCTTCAGCAACGTCTTGTAAGGCACCTGTCTCAGGTGATACCCCAGGCAATGCCCCAGGCAACGCCCCAGGCAACATCTCAGACAAAGACTCTTTTGGCGCAGTTGAGTGAATCTCATGGCGGTGGAAGGAATAGTGGTTTTACTGGGGAGGGGGAGACTTAACAGACAAAGATGATATAATTGCTTCAGGTGGGAGTAAGAGGGCTGGTTCTGTTGGCAGGAGTGACTCAATGAAAGTTAGAGGCTCAGTGTCCCCAGCATCCTGATTATCAGGTTGTATGTCCCCATCCCAATTTTCAGTATCCCTTTTCTTTCCAATCAGTGCCCTCACTGTAACTTCAGACACCATTTGAAGTTTGAATTCAATTGCCATTGTAATTCAGCCACTCTTAGGATAAGATTTTGGGTTTCGTTTTTGACAGTATCAGATCTGTTACTACAAGAAAGAAGGCTTTCTTTCAGGGCACAAGTAGTAACTTTCAGATCTTTTATGCTGTGCTTGAGCTCTGACTCTGAAACCCTGAGCTCATCTCTTTCTTTTACCACTTTGTCTAGCAAATGCAGGACCAACTGACCAGTCTCTGTATACTTCTTAATTCTGACAGAATTGTAGAAAAGTATCAAATATGCAATCACCAAGAGCCTTGTCTCTCAGAAATATTTGATATTTTGCGTATTTCGATTGCCATCTCATGCCATGAATTAGCAGTGCCTCCTTTAGTACTGGAGGCAGAGGCATCAGCTTCTTTAAGACTAGCCAGACTTGAGAACCAGTTCAGAAAACTCATCTTTATGATTTTGTTCCTGTAGAACCACTCAGTACCAAATGTCTTAGGCTGAGTTCTGTAGAGGAGCAGAGCCAGTGAAGTATATATATATATATAGAAAGAGAGAGAGAGAGAGAGATTTATTTCAAGGAAGAGACTCAAGCAGTTGTGGAGGCTAACAAGTCCCAAATATGTGGGTCATTTGTTAGCCTGGAGGCTTCTCCTGACTGACATGGTTGCCACAGCTGACAAACCCAAAATCAGCACGTCAGACGGCAGGCTGCTGGTGAATCTCAAAGTCTGCAGATCAGATGGCAGGCTGCTTGGTACACGTCCCAAGAAGCAGAGGTCAGAGGATGACGAGTTGGATTCAGAATCCAGTGAGAACGAGCTTTGTCATAACATCCAAATATATCGGATGCAGGCCACACCTCCAAGGAAACTCCACTTTCAAGTAATTGACTGCTTACATCTGATCACAAAATGGAGGATGATTACATACTATCTGCCAAACCATTGAGAATCATGGCCTAGCCAAGATGACCCATAACCTTAACCATCACAGTATCCTATTATAACAGTATAGTAACTCAAACTTGTGACATGGTGCTGTTGGGGTTTTAAGGAAATTTCGTTCTACGGTTGAGCTGCAGATTGATTGATAGTGGTTCAAGTCCTATATGATGGAGAATTTAAAGACTGAACTGTTATTAATTACAGATTCGTGTCATCGCTGTGGGATAGATGGGAATGGAGGAGTATGTATGATGTGTTTACCATTTCCTTTGTCATCCTCGAAGTATTAAGTAATTTCCTATATGTTTTATGTAAAGATACCAAATATATCTTATAGTAATATTAAAGTAAAAATGAGTATAAACTAATTTTGTTTTTTGATGAAATAAGATTTGGATCTGGAAATTTTGCTTTTTCATAATGCCTTATTTTCTAATTCAATGATTCTTAAGATTTTGCTTGCATCAGAATTACCTGTAAGAGTTGTTCAAGCTTAGATTGTTGGGCCCCACTGCAGGAGTTTTTGATTTTGTAGGTTTCAGTTGGGACCTGAGATTTTTCTAGTAAGTTCCCAAATGGTATTGATGCTGCCCATTTTGAGAACTGGGGATTTAATGTATCACAAATACAGGTAGTCCCAGACTGAACGACATGCTAAAATTGCAACGAACCACACTTACGACCTTTTGTTTTTTTTGGTGCATGTTATTGTTAGTAATATGTACTGCAGACAATGTTGCAGCGTGTAATTTGCTGATATTACCGTTCTAGAGGTTCACTCACAAATGTTCAGTGTTATGATTTACTGTTCAGAACACTCGTATAGCAGGCTATGGCCTTGCCTGCAGTGAAGTTGGTGTTGACATTGGGAGTTATAACGGAGAGAAAGTTGGGCAGTGTTCAACTCTTTAACGATATACAACAATTGAACTGTGTACATGCCTGACAGCCATTTTGACTCTGACTTCATTGTTGTGCCACTGACTCTGACTTCGTTGTAGACCAGGCCTGTAGCATGATCGTATTCAGAGTTTTGTACCATCTGAAGCATCAGTTGTTAATTTGAAGCCGACTTGTTCAAGTTTCTCACACTGTAACACCTGCACTACTTATACCTCCATTAATATGTCTAGCAAAGAAATCATGCCACTGTAAGTTCTAATCCAAGAGAGAAGGTGAGATAGCCTCTAGACATGGATATAATGATGAAGATCACTAAAGCATATGATAATGGCAAGAAAGTTAGTGAATTAGCACATGAGGAAGGACTGTCTCAGTCGACCTTCTCGTCAATCATTAAGGGTAAGAATAGGATTTTGGAGGCAGTTAAAGGAGTGATTGGCATAAAATCGACACTTTCACCAAGGAAGAGGCAAGGACCAATCCACGAGATAGAGAAGAAAGCTGTTGCTGATTTGGATAGAAGACCAAATCCAGAAGAGGATTCCTATGATTTTACTGACGATTCAAATGAAAGCACACGGCCTTTTTGAAAACCTGAAGGAACAGCAAGGAGAAGACTATGGCGAGCACTTTAATACCACCAAGGGGTGGTTTCATCACTTCAAACGCAGATTTGACTTACATAATGTATAGATAACTGGAGAAGCAGAAAGCACCAATATTGAAGCTGCCGAACAATTTAATGATAGGCTGGACAAGATAAGGGAAGATGAAGAATATGTACCAGAGCAGATTATATAATGTTTCCAACCCCCAAAGACAAATAAAATAAAGATCAAATTTGTAAAGATACTGATAATAATGAATACTTTAAAAAAAAAGGTGTCCAGCTGATGTCAGAACCAACTTACAGCGGAGTTGTTGGAACGGAACCGTATACCCCATTGTAAGTCTGCGACTGCCTGTATAGGATGCCATTGTGTATTTAAGGAGCCCTGGTGACTCAGTGGTTAAGCACTCAGCTGCTAACTGAAAGGTCGGCGTATCGACCAGCTGCTCTATAGGAGAAAGATGTGGCAATCTGCTTCTGTAAGGATTTACAGCCTTGGAAACCCTATGGAGGAGTTCTACTCTGTCCTATACAGTTGCTGTGAGTCAGAATCAACGCAACAGCAATGGGATGGGCAGATGGGATGGTTGCACAGTGGTTAAGCGCTGGTCTGCTCACCAAAAGGTCGGCTCTTTGAACCCACCAGCCCCTATGTGGAAGAAAAGACCTGGTAATTTGCTCCCATAAACATCATTGTTGTTATTATGTACTGTTGACTTGATTCCAGCTTATATGTAGTGATCCTATAGGACTGAGTAGAATTGTTGGATAGGGTTTTCAAGGCTGCAATCTTTATGGAAGGAGATTGTCACATCTTTTTCCGACAGAGCGGCTGGTGGGTTTGAACTGCCCTCTTTTCTGTTAGCAGCTGAGCACTTAACCATTTTGCCACCAGCACTCGGTTTGTAAAGATTACAGCCTAGGAAACCCTATGAGGCAGTTTTTCTCTGTCCTGTTGGGTTGCTGTGAGTGGGAATCGACTCAGTGGCACACAACAATTACATATTTACACACTAGAGCTGATTTTGGGGCTTTATGTCTTTATGTATTAGCTCTGATGTCTTTTAATGCTTATTCATTTACTCGTTTTCACTTATACCATTTTAGGCACTTGCTGGGCTCATCACCGTTGTGTGGAGTGGTCACTGGGAGTATGCCAGATGGAAGAACCATTATCGGTGAATGTGGACAAAGCTGTTGTCTCAGGGAGCACAGAAGTAAGTGGAAAGAAGAAGTGTTTAAACCAGAGAATTATAACAGTTACTCTGTTGTGTGCTGTTGAGTTGATTTTGACTCACAGTGACCCTTTAGGACAGAATAGAACTGCTCCATAGGGTTTCCAAGGCTGTAATCTTTATGGAAGCAGATTGTGATATCTTTTGCCGAGGAGTGGCTGATGTGTGTTCGAAGCAGCGACCTTTCAGTTAGTAGCTGAGCACTTAACCACTGTGATACCAGGCCTCCTTAAGCATTTACTGTAGTCACCAGAAAAGCTCACTTGCAAGAATTAATTATTAAATGATTACTATAGAAATTTATTGTTGTTGTGGTTGTTAGGTGCTGTCGAGTTGGTTCTGACTCGTAGCAACCCTGTGTACAACAGATCAAAATACTGCCCAGTCCTGTGCCATCCTCATGATTGTTGTTATGCTTGAACCCATTGTTGTAGCCACTGTGTCAGTCCATCTCATTGAGGATCTTCCTCTTTTTCACTGACCCTCTGCTTTATGAAGTGTGATGTCCTTCTCCAGGGACTGGTCCCTCCAGATAACATGTCCAAAGTACGTGAGACGATGTCTCACCGTCCTCGCTTTTAAGGAGCATTCTGGCTGTACTTCTTCCAAGACAGATTTGTTTGTTCTTCTGGGAGCCCATGATATATTTACTGTTCTTCACCAACACTATAATTCAAAGCCATCAATTCTTCTTCAGTCTTCCTTATTCATTGTCCAGCTTTCACATGTATATGAGGTGATTGAAAACACCATGGCTTGGGTCAGGCACACCTTAGCCCTTAAAGTGACATCTTTGCTTTTTAACACTTTAAAGGGGCCTTTTGCAGCAGATTTGCCAAATGCAGTGTGTCATTTGATTTCTTGACTGCTGTTTCCGTGGGCATTGATTTTGAATCCAAGCAAAATGAAATCCTTGACAGCGTCAATATTTTCTCCATTTATTATGATGGTGCTTATTGGTCCAGTTGTGAGGATTGTTTTTTCTTTATGTTGAGGTTTGATCCATACTGAAGGCTGTGGTCTTTGGTCTTCATCAGCTAAGTCCTCTTCACTTTCAACAAGTAAGGTTGTGTCATTTGCATATCACAAGTTACTAAGGAGTCTTCCTTCAGTCCTGATGCCCCATTCTTCTTCATATAGTCCAGCTTCTTGGATTATTTGCTCAGCATACAAATTGAATAATTATGATGAAAGGATACACACACCTTTCTTAACTTTAAACCATGCAGTATCCTCTGGTTCTATTCAAACGACTGCCTCGTGATCTAAGTACAGGTTCCTCATGAGCAAATTAAGTGTTGTGGAATTCCCATTCTTCGCAGTGTTATCCATAATTTGTTATGATCCACACAATTGAATACTTTTGCATAGTCAATAAAACACAGGCAAACACCTTTCTGGTATTGTTTGCTTTCAGTCCTGATCCATCTGGCATCAGCAGAGATATCCCTTGTTCCATGTCCTCTTCTGAATCTGGCTTGAATTTCTGGCAGTTCCCTGTCGATGTACTGCTGCAACCGCTTTTGAATGATCTTCAGCAAAATTTTACTTGTGTGTGATATTAATGATATTGTTTGATAATTTCCACATTCTTTTGGATCACTTCCTTTGGAATGGGTACAAATATGGATCTCTTCCAGTCAGTTTGCCAGGTAGCTGTCTTCCAAATTTCTTGGCATAGACGAGTGAGCACTTCCAGCACTGCATCCTTTTGTTGAAACATCTCAATTGGTATTCTGTCAGTTTCTGGAGCCTTGTTTTTCGCCAGTGCCTTCACTGCATCTTGCACCTCTTCCTTCAGTACCATCAGTTGTTGATCATATGCTACCTCCTGAAATGTTTGAACGTTGACCAGTTCTTTTTGGTACAGTGACACTGTATTTTCCTTCCATCTTATTTTGATGCTTCCTGCGTTGTTTAATATTTTCCTTGTAGAATTCTTCAGTATTGCAATTCAAGGCTTAAATATTTCTTCAATTCTTTCAGTTTGAAAAATGCTGAGTGTATTCTTCCCTTTTGGGTTTCTATCTCCAGGTCTTTGCACATTTCATTATAATACTTTACTTTGTGTTCTCTAGCTGCCCTTTGAAATTTTCTGTTCAGCTCTTTTACTTCATCATTTCTTCCTTTTGCTTTAGCTACTCTACATTCAACAGCAAGCTTCAGAGTTTCTTCTGATATCCATTTTGGTCTTTTCTTTCTTGTTTTTTTAATGACCTCTTGCTTTCTTCATGTATGATGTCCTTGATGTCATTCCAGAACTTGTCTGATCTTCGGTCGTTAGTGTTTAGTGTGTCAAATCTATTGTTGAGATTGTCTCTAAATTTAGGTGGGATATAGTCAAAGCCATACTTTGGCTCTCCTGGACTTGTTCTAATTTTCTTCAGCTTCAACTTGCATATGAGCAATTGATGGTCTGTTCCGCTGTTTGCCCCTGACCTTGTTCAGTTTTTTCAGAAGTAGTTTGCCAAGTCCTTCTTCCTAGTCTGTCTTAGTCTGGAAGCACCACTGAAACCTATCCACCAAGGATGACCCTGCTGGTATTTGACTGCCGATGGCAAAGCTTCCAGTATCACAGCAGCACACAAGTCATCACAGTGTGACAAACTGGCAGACATTTGATGATCTCACAGGGGTATCGTTTACCAATTCTGAAACTATTTTATATGTATACTAAATCCGCTGCCATCGAGTCGATCCCGACTCATAGAACTGAACAAATAAGTAAATATGTTGTAGATAATAAGAGTCGGGTTTCTCAGTGCTGGAGAAAGGGGATGGGGAAAGGCTAAAATGAACTTTGTGGTGTTGGATTGGAATCAGAGGTATCAGTATAACCTTAGAATTTTTATATTTATTCAGGCAGATGCAGAACATAGATGTGTGTATACACATGAGATAGTATGTATATTTCTTAGCTCTGTCAGCCGAGAGGGTCCAGAAGCAACAACATCCTAGTAGCAGTGAGCTAACCTAGCACCCAGATCTTGGTTTCTAACCACTGTCCTCCAATAAAAGGAATCATGGCTCCTTAAGAAATTCTTCATTACAGGGCTGGTGCAGGAATAATACAAGATGAGCCTGGATCATTATCTGGTAGGAGAAAGTAAGGAAGTGCTTGAAAAGATAAGGGCTTGTTGAAAGAGCATAGGACCCAACCTGAGGGAGCTAGAGCCGAAGCTAGACCAATTTGAGCAGCGACAACAGCCACAAAATGATAGTATTGGATTTTAATGCACAGGGAAAAAAAATTCATGATATAAATAAATTGGTAGATAGCATAAGTTGTCACATCACAGCTCTACATAATACTCTGTATGACTTCCCATCTCATTCAGAGAAAAAAGAGTCCTTACTATGACGTACAAGGCTCTACATGATCTTCACCATCTCCACCAGGACTTTGCACACATCATTTCCTGCAACTCTTCCCCTCATTACTCCCTTCAGCCTCACTGGTCTCTTTGCTCTTCCTCGCATATACCAGACATACATCCTCTTCAGGGCCTTTGCAGTTGCTATTCCCTTTCTGTTGAATACCTTCTTAGATATCTTGCTCACTCATTTCCTTTATTATTTATTGAAGTCACTTGAGCAGTGAAGCCCATGCTGGGCTTCATATTTAAGATCTAAAGTACCCTTCCTGCCATAATATTCCTGCTTTGTTTGTTCTCCTCTGCACTTACTACCATTGAACATAGTATATATTTACATAATAGTCGTGTTTATTTTTTATCTACGCTCACTAGAATATTAATGCCATTAGTATAAGGATTTACTTTTCCCTGTTTTGGCATTCTTCAATAAATACTTGTAGACTTAGGCAAATAGCACTGAAGATCATGGAATCATTCATAAACAGTAAAGAAGTCCAAAAGTGTTACTGGAGATCATCAGTTGGTTAATTTGATATAAATTTATTTTAAAAAAAGAAACTCTCTAACATAGAGTAAATTTTTACAAATTCTACATAGGTGATGAGGGAAGTGACAATTAAAATCTTTGATATCACAAAAGATTACCTAGGGGCAAAGTATGTAAAAGTTCTGTTCAACTCATTTTTATTTCACCAAAGGACAGATGTTCTAAATTTGCTGGCTTTTATTATGATGACATGTATTACGATACTTAGCTCTATTTTCAAAGAAAATAAACATTTAATCTGTCTTTTCAAGATAAAGGTGTCATTTCAACAATAAGAATGTAACAGCTTTGTAAGAGAAACGTGCTGGGGGTTTAGCATTTTGAAAACAGAAGTTTGGAACTATTTTTGTTCATATTTTCTTGCCAGAAACAGTGACAGTGTGTCAAAAACTCTTACATCTGTCCCTTAGAAATCTTGGACATGAAATTTCCTCATATGTTTGAAGTATTCTAAAGAGTTTTGTTATGTTTTGGACCCATTTGTTAAAATTATAAAAATTCAGTATCTTCTGATTAGGGAAGGTAAAAATTTACTAGATAGGTTTTGATAATTTTGACTGGGATTAGAAAATGTTTATGATACTGATCTGGTAAGCACAGCCAATGATACACTACTTCTATTTAGTTTTCCCTTTTTTCATGTGGAGCACTGGTGGTGAAGTGGTTAGGAGCTCAGGCTGCTAGCCGAAAAGGTCAGCAGTTGGAATCTACCAGGCGCTCCCTGGAAACCCTATGGGGCGGTTCTACTCTGTCCTGTAGGGTTGCTATCAGTTGGTATCAAACTGATGGCATATAGCAACAGCAACAAATTTTTGTGTGGATTTTTTTTTTTAACTTAGGATACTCATTAAAAGCAGATACTAAAATAAACTGAAGTTACAATCAAGTGTTTCAATCATCTTTTATTTTTTTAAATTAAAACTATGTTTTAAATATGTTTAAAAGATAAGAGGAAGAGATAGAAAATATAAGCAAATTTCTAAACAGCGGGGAGAGGAGATAAAATACAAAGGGAGGGTAGCAGTACTCAGAGCTTGTTGGTTGTGTACTTCTTTTAATAAATGCTTGAGCACACGTTCTTATTACACATCCTCATTGGAATATGTATCTCTTCTTTATGTCACCAACATTTGTAAACTTTGTTTGGGTGAGTCTTTTATTAATCTCTTGTCTCTCTCACTAAGGCTGTAAGCACTGTGAGGGCATGGACAGTGTTTGACTTGGTTTATCATGTTACCTCTAGTGCCTAACCAAGGACCTGGCACACAAAACCAAAGTCAAACCCATGGCTGTTGAGTCAATTCCGACTCTTAGTGAACCGCTAGGACAGAGTAGAACTGCCCCATAGGGTTTCCAAGGCTGTAATCTTTATGGAAGCAGACTGTCATATCTTTCCTTATCCTTTCTCTGGCATTGTTAACTAATGTCAAGTAACATCTTGACCAAGTCATGCTGCATTTCTAAACTCTATTTCTTCACCTGTATAATCAGAAGTTATATTATCTTTTCACTCTAAAATGCAGAGATATAAGGAAGACATTAAAGATGAATAATGAATTACTTCATCAGAATGCTAAATGCAAGGTTTGAATACAGCAATATAATCTCAGATAAGGTTATTTGACCTTGGAATGCTATCAGTTATACCCATACCTAGAAATTAATGTGTTTATTTCCTGTCACCTTGCCAACTTGGCCCTTAAATTGTGATGTTAGAAAAAAGTTAGGTGGAAGCTAGGAGGAAACTAGAAATTTCTGTTTCAGAGAAATAAGAATTGATACACCTATGTGGTAAAGCATGGAGCTCTGGTGGCACAGTGATTAGGAGCTTGGCTGCTAACCAAAAGGTCAGCAGTTTGAATTTACCAGCGGCTCCTTGGAAACCCTATGGGGCAGTTCTCCGCTGTCCTTTAGGGTCACTATAAGTAGGAATTGATTCGATGGCAACAGGTTTATGTGGTAAAACAGTTAAATTTGGTAGGTCCATTCAATGAAGATGTCTTGGCCATAGTGTTTTTTCAGAAAAAGTCATAAATTATTTTAAATTTTTCTCAGTTTTAAATAAATTTTATTTAAAGAAATGAACTTATCCTTGAGATGAGGTTAATGATATTCTTTAATATTATAAGGAATCTTTTTTTGATGTAAGGTACGGTGACAGAATAGCACAAACATATATGCATAAAATATATTTTGAAGGTTACATAAGATGCTGGTAACATTCTTTGGCTCTAGGAAATTTACCTTGTGTGGCTGTACACAAGGTGACTGACTATTCAGTGTGTACCAGACTTTAGGAACGATTGAGTTTTGAGCCATGATAATATATTTATTTTAAAAATTACAAATTTTAAACATTTCTAAATCACTTCCTCAAAATATGTCTTATGGATACATAGGCTAAAGTTTATTCTGTAGTTTTGCCCTAACATTTAGGTATTTAATTAATTTGAAATTAACTTTTATATATTTTGTGGTACAGGTTTGCAATTTTATTTTTTCCTTTATGGAAAATCATTTGTTGCTACATCATTTATTGAAGTTTCTGTCATATAGCAAATGTTCAGTATATTTGTGGATTGTTTCTAGGGTCTCTATTTTAGTCCACTGGTATACTTACTCTGAAAATCCCACTCTGTCATGGTTACTATGACTGTATAGTAAGTCTTGAAATCTAGTAGGGCAAATGTTGCTTCCATCTCTGCCTATAGCAGACTTACCCACTGAGAACAATTACAAAAGCTGTTTTAGACATACCTTTATTATTGTTTGTATTAGACACACCTTCCCACTGAGAACAATTAGAAAAGCTGGATAAAATATTTTTTCAAAAAAATCTTTGAAGGTATCAGAGAGTTAGCAAAGTGGTGAGGCCTCGAGGGACTGCAAGCCCAGAGGAAAGGATTGTGCAGAGTAGTGGCCCTGACACTAGTTTTGCATTTCCCCTTGAGGCATTTATTTAGTTCATAAGATACCAGCTGAGAAGCTGAGGAACTGAGAAGAGTTTCTGACAGTCTACAGAGCTGGTAAGACAAAAATAGAATTTAGAAGTCATTAAATACTATAGACTTTCACTTGGGATCCCTGAAAGCTACATCAGGGGTTAGCAAATGATGACCTGTGGGTCAAATCCAGTCTGCCACATTTGTTTATATGGCTATAAGCTAAGAATGGTTTTTACAATTTTTAAATAGTTGAAAAAAAATTCAAATGAGGAATAATATTTTATGACCCGTGGAAATTGTAAGAAATTCAAATTTTAGTATCCATAAATAATGTATTATTGGAACCCTGCCACATGCATTCATTGGAATATTGTCTATGGCTTCTTTTGCACTGCAGTGGCAAAATTGGGTTTTTGCTGCAGAGTCCTTACGTGGCACTCTCATTGCTTTGCATTGCTGCTTGGCGTGCTACAAAGGAAAGTGATGCAGTTATAACTCAGCAGTCCCATGTGTATTGCCCAACATTTATTTTTTTTTACTACCAGTGCAAACCTGTAATGTTAAAACAAGTACAGAAAAGAAACGTGGACTTCGGATGTGCATTTTTGAGGCATAGTGGGCTAGATTCTCTTGTTATCAAATTAGATCGCAGAATGTTAACGTTTATTATTTCGTGACGTGATCGCTGTGTTAAAATAATACAAATATGTCAGTATTACTAGACTGAGCTATCATTACAGTATTCCCAACTCACAGAAAAGTATTGGTCAGAAAAAATGAAATATTTCATCACAGAGTTTCCTCACAAAAATAAAAAATGAAAATAAGGCTGTAATCAAAGTAAGTTCCTAAGTGGCTCATTTTTAGTCAAGCAAGAAAATCCTGATAGTGAGTTAATTAAATCATGTTTGGTTATAGCAACTGAAGAATTATGCCCACAAAAGACTATTGTCTTACTGATTAAAAAAAAAAAAAAAAAGTTAACAAATGTTGACGAGAACGTGGGGAGATTGGAACCTTATCCATTGTTGGTGGACCTGTAAAATGGTACAGCCACTATGGAAAATGACATGGCATTTCCTCAAAAAATTAGAGCTTGGCTGCTAACCAGAAGGTCAGAAGTTCAAATCCACCAGACGTTCCTTGGAAACCCTGTGGGGCAGTTCTACTCTGTCATATAGGGTTGGTATGAGTCAGGGTTGACTCAACGGCATCAGGTTTGGTTTTTGGGTTTTTTATCCAGCAATCTCACACCTAGGTATATACCCTAGAGACCTAAAGGTAGTGATTGCCCGAACAGACATATGCACATCTATGTTCAGTGCAGCTTTATTCACAGTAACAAAAAAATGGAAACAACCTAGGTGCCTACCAGCAGATGAATGTATAAGCAAAACGTAGTACATACATACAGTGGAATACTACGCAACCATAAAGAGCAATGAATCCACTAAACGTTATAGCATGGATGGACCTGGAGGGCATAATGCTAAGTGAAGTAAGTCAAGCACATGAAGACACATATTGTATGATTCCTCTTTTATAAGAAGACATGAAAAGATAAACATAAAGCAGTGTTGGTTGGTGATTACCAGGGAGGGGGGTGGAGCACGCTTTAGATTTTAGATACTTGTTATTTTTGATGATGGGAAAAGTGGCACCGAATGTGGGCATAGTGAGCACAGCATTATCAGAGTAAACGATATTGCTGAGAAGCGCTCAAGAGAAAAGAGTGTCTGAACTAAAGAATTTGACATACGTAAGGTGGCAGCAACTCCAACAAAGACCTAAAAACGAGCATATGATCACATATGGATAGGTATAGCTATAAAGGTTATACGAGTAGGTAGAGGCATATACATATGCGAGAAGAGATAGAGGTATCTGTGTGTACATGTAGATACAGATACCTGTGTACAGGCATATATATTCATTGAAGACACAACTACAGATTCTCTTCAGACATAACCAAACACCTCCAGAGATTGGTTCTCTCTAGGTTTGAAAGCTTAGGACCATAGTCTCATGGGAAAACTCAGTCAGTTGGCATAATATAGTTCACAGAGTTCATGTTTTACATTCTAGTGAAGTGAGTAGCATCTGGGGTCTTAAAAGGTTGTGAGCAGCCATCTAAGATACAACTATTGGTCTCTACTCGTTGGGAGCAAAAGAGTAAGAACCAAAATCTCAGAGAAGAATCAAGTCTACAAAGCTGATAGCCTACCTGAGCCACAGCTCTGTCTACCCTGAAACCAGAAATACCAGATGGTGGCTGGCTACTACCACTGACCAGTCTGAGCAGGGTTACAATAAATAGTTATGGATAGAATTGGAGAAAAATGTAGAACAAAACTCAAATTTTTAAGAAAGGCTAGACTAACTAGACCAGTTAAGACCAGAGGACTCCCTTTGACTACTGCCCTGAGACATACTTTAAACCTTGAACTGAAACTATCCCTTGAAATCACTTTGTAACAAAATAGCAGAGTGACATATAAAATAAAAGATACTACCCGTAAGAATGGTGCTTTACTGAAAAACCATCTGTTTGAGACCAAAAGGTCAACATTTACTCTAAACCAAATATGAGAAGATAAGGGAGCAGGGAAACTAGAGTACTGGAAATGGAACAGCCAGAACACAGTCAAAGAGAATGTTTATACACTGTGAAAACTGAGAGAAAAAAAAAGACTATCAGCCTTTCAGAGACAATAGTTGCTCAAAAAGTAGAGGACATTGGGAGCAAAATCTATAGCCAATTAAAAAAACAAGACAACTGATTTCTAATGGTTTTCCTAGGTTCTTGGTGAGTCAGTATATGTTAAATACTGCTCAGTAGTTGTATGCTGACTTTGAAGTGACTGAAGAATTATTAGTTTTTTTATATAGTTTGTGTGGAACAACTACAGGCGAGAATATTTTTAAAGAATTGAGAAAACACTAGTTCAATACAATCTGAAGTGGAATCTGCTAAGATGTGTTATAGCTGATAGAGGTAAGGATATGTGAAGAGCAGAAAAAGGCTTATTTGGACAGATTTTCAAAGCTCGATAAAATGCAGAAAAAGGTTTATGTTGACAAATTTACAGAGCTTAAAATGTAAGATGTTTAAAGTTATTCATTATATTAATCATCAGTAGCTACTTTTTGGAAAATATTATCTGTCATGTGCAGTTGAACCAGTAATGTCATTGATGAACTTCATTTGCTCTTGTGGATGTAACTATCTCAGTTCTGTGAATTTTTGTCAGAAACAGAAGCTGGATATCCTGATTTGCTCCACCACACAACAGTTTGATAACTTAGCATTGATAAAGTTGTACTGCCTTTTTTTTTCTTTTTTTGAGATTAGAGCCCAGATTAAAAATTTTCTGAATCAGAATTGCCCTCAGCCACTAAATTTAATAGTTAATGCCTTTGTAAGTTAGCTTTTGTTGAAGAT
>NW_004443956.1:14317571-14331767 GCF_000243295.1 Trichechus manatus latirostris | reverse complement strand
CGAATTGTGCTGTTATTCTCACTTAAGATGAAGGCTTACAGAACAAAATAGTTTCTCATTTAACAGTTACTACAAATGTTGCCCTATGACAATGAAAAATACGGAACGCTTCACGAATTTGCATGTCATCCTTGTGCAGGGGCCATGCTAATCTTCTCTGTATCGTTTCAATTTTAGTATATGTGCTGCTGAAGCAAGCACTTGATAAAATTTCTGAATGAATTCAACCTAAAAATACAAGGCAAGCAGCACTTGCATGTAAAAATTACACTGTGGTAATTTCTACAACTAATGTTTGAATCCCAAGTAATGTCAAGCTGTTTTATACATTTTTCATGCCGTCAGGAGTTCAAACAAAAAACAAGCTCTCCATTAACACATAAATTTACTGCAAAAAATATTTTTTGAGTCCAAACTACAGATCCAGCAGCATTTTTTAGACCTTGAAGCTGATACAAAGGTACTTTTCATATTGAGCTTCAACCTATGCTTTAATTGAAAGTGATTATTCTGCAGTATAATGACATGCTAAAAGGCAAAGATCAAGAGAAGACTTTAATAGAATTCTCTAAATGCCTTCCAACAATGAATATGCTCAACTAAAATTATGTACCTGTGGATCAATATCAGTATTTGGCAATACCTCTGTGTTAAAAAGCATTTTCAAAGATGGATATGTAGAATCTCAGTACAGATCAGAATGAACAGTTGAACATATGCAATCAATTTTGATGATAGGGAACAATAACTGTGATCGTCAGTTAAGTGAAATGTTACGTCCCCTTCAAATTCTATTATTTTCATAGTAGACTTGTATTATAAAACATAGTGTTCCGTTATTATCATGTTTTTGTATTTATAATTATCAATAAATGTGTGGAAATTTATTTTCTCTTTCGTTAGATAAATACCTTCTTAAGATCCTTGATTTTGTGTCCTGTTTCATAAAACCTAAAATATTTACTATCTGACCCTTTTCCGAAAAAGTTTGCTACCCTTTGGGCTATACCCTCAGAATAATAGAAAACTGGGGTGGGGGACTCTTGATAAAGACTGAAGCCCAGCTTTCAATCAGCCCATGTCTATGTTGAATTAAAATGATCTTCTCTATCCCAAGTGCCTCTTTGAAGAAAAAATATATCCTGTCTGCTGGAAAATGTCATCTACTGCCTTAAAATAGCTCTATAATTTTTCATAAACAAAGTCCAGCAATAAGTCAGAAATCACCAGGCATACCAGAAGATAAGACCAAATGAATTTAAATTTAAAGAGAAACAACAAACAATAGGAAAAAGTCTTTGGGTTCCTTTATATTTCCACATAAAAAAAAATTTAAAAGATAATAAAGAAGAATATATTTGTGATGGATTTCTTAAGGTGCAGAAAGCTCAGACTGTAGAGAAGAACATTGAAGAATTCAGCTACATTAAAAAAGAAAAACAACTTCTTTTTATAAAAGCTACCATAAGAGTGAAAACACATACATTAGAGGGGATGAAGATAATGGCAGTAAGTTTGGCCAGCGAAGGGACTAGTTTGTAGAGTATACAAAACAACTACAAATCAATACAGAAAACTAAGAAAGCCCAGTAGAGAAATAGATAGAAAACTTGAATAGGCTTTTGACAAAAGCAATAATCCAAACATATAGGAAGCATATGAAAAGGTGTATCATCTTATTAGTAATCATGAAATGGAAGTTAAAACTGCAGTGAGATAGTATTACATACCTTTCAGATCAGCAAAACTAAGTCTGAATGCAGTAAGTGTTGGCCTGGATTTGGATCAGTGGAAATTCTTACACTCTGCCGGTGAGAGTGACGATTAGAATAAACTCTTTGGAGAGCATTGTCATTATCTAGTAAAGCTGAAAATGTACTTATCGTATGACCCAACAGTTTTACTCCTAGTTATATAACTTAACAATATGTTCTCAAACTTTTTGGTCTTAGAACCCTTATGCTCTTATTTTGAAACATTAATAACTGGCTTAATAAAAGACAGCTGATTCTCATAGCTGCTTCTGCATTCAGTGTGTTGAAACATGTTGAACATTCAGTTGAAATATGTTGTTTTGGTTAAATTTTGTGAAGAAAATTCAACCTCACAAAAATACATACTAGGAAAAAGAAAAAGTATTTTAATAGTCTTTTCAGATAATTATGAGTATTTCTGTTTGATAATACTCCAAAACTTGACAAGTGGTAGTTTTTTAAAGGTTTGGTCCAATGTGGAATCTGAAACCATACAATGAACTTTTTGTGCTCTTTAACTTTATAATTCATTAGACTGTCGTGCAAGTTCAGTGGATCTTTTACCTGTGTTTGATATTATAATATTATTCATTGATCATTTTGAAAATACTGGTTCACTGAGTAATGCAGATATTTCAAATACTGATATATTTTAATAAATAACAAAAATTCACATTTTAAAACATAGCCAGTGATCTCATCAGAAAAGTCTTTAAATATTGAGAAGCAGTCAAGCTCACAGTGACTGATATAAGTTTTTCAAATTTTGTCATTGGCCACAAATACACTCAATTCTTTTCCTTGAAGTGACAGGCTCACTTTGTTCATTTTTGAGGAAACTTCTGCCAAATACCCAAGTTTGAATAATCATAGTTTGTCAGTTGTTATTCTCTCCCATTTTGTTGCACAAATATTAAAATGATAAGTACTTAGGGATTGAAAGTTAATAAGATTAATAATTTTTACTGATAAATCAATTAGTATTCTTAAATGAAACCAATATTATTTTTACTGCAATTGTGGCAGTAAAAATTATAACTTCTAGAACAGCCCTTTGTAAATGCGCTAGCAGTTTCACCCACCATTGCTTTTACACTATGTGCAAGTATTAACACAATGAAAATAGCAAATAATGTCTTTGATTATGAAAATTGTTTTGGCCTCATGGGCCCCCTGAAAGGGTCTCAGGGGTCTGCAGACCACTCCTTGAGAACTGCTCTTCAGAAAAATGTTTGCAGACGTGTGAGGATATGTGTATAATAATGTACACGGCAGCAACTTTTTATGATAGCTCCAAACTGGAAACAACCCAAATGTCTAGATAATTAAATTGTGATACATTTGTTCAAAGAAATACTATATAGCAATGAACAATGAATGAGCTACAGCTACAGAAATCAAATGGTTGAATCTCACAAACGTGTTGAGTGAAAGAAGCAAAACCACAAAAGATCCCTATGGTGTGTTTCTTCTCAAAATACGCTTCAAAACCGGCAATACTAAATTATATTATTTAAGGATATACCTGTAGCTGGTAAGAGCTATAAAGAAAACCAAGAGCTTAATTACCACAAAACTCATGATAGCAGTTATCTATGGGGACATGGTAGTTATTTGATCAGGAATAGTCACACAAAGGGCTTTTAAGGTACTGATAAGATTCCTTGTCTTATCCTTTGTGTTGGTACGCAGATGTTATCTTAATAATCATTTTGTTTGTAAATATGTTTCATACAGTCTTCTCTATATGTGATATGGTTCATAATAAAAGAAGGAAACAAAACTGAAAAAAGCGTATCATGTTCTTGGATAGAAAGATGGTGATGTCCTCTATTTTAATCTATAATCTTAGTACAATTTTCGGAAGATTTTTAGACAAGATGATTCTAAATTTCATTAGGAAAAAAATCGCTGGAAAAAGTATCCAAATGAGGAAAAATGAAGGGAATAACCCCACCAGACGTTAAAAGCATATTGGAAAATTGCAGTTACAGTGGTGGCATTGGTTCACTAGTAAATTTATTACTGAAACAGAAAATCTCGATATAGACTCAGATGCATAATGAGAAGGTATTTTATGGTAATGATGTCATTTCAAATCATTGAGGCAGATTATTCAGTAAATGGGTTGTGTAATTGGGTAGCCATCTGGGAAAAAGTAATTTGTATAGATACAATTTAAATATAAATTAAAATCATAAAAATGTTAGAATATACCGTAGGTATTTACATTAGTCTTTGAGTGGGGAAGCCATTCTAAATGTAACACAAAACTCAGAAACCTTTAAAAAATATGAATTTGACTACCCACACTAATTTTTTATATGATGAAACCTACCGTAAGGAAACAAATACCAAATTGGGGAAAAACAGTTTATATGACAAAGAGCTCCTATTAGTCATTAAGAATAAAACAGTCCAGTAGAGGAAAAAAAAAATTTGGCAAAAAAATATGAACAGATAATTTACAGGAAAGTATAAATGAACTGAAATCAAATGAAAGATCCTGAAATCTCACTTATGGAGAAATGCTTATAGTGAATATAGTTTTTCATCTATCAGGTTGGCAAAATAAAATAACACCATGTTAGAAAGGCTCCGGTGAGTATAAGTTGCACTGTCTTTGTAAAGGGACTTTTGGCAGCATTGTTTCTAACAGCAAGAGACTGGAAGTAGCTTAAAAGATTGGGAACTTGTCATATATATTATAGTTTATCTATTCAAGGGAATACTGTGATACCATAAAAAGAATAAGGAAATACTTCGTATACAGATACCTAATGATCTCTGAAAAATACAGAACAGGGTTTATAACATGTTTTCGTTGTATCCAAAAATGAGAAAACAAATATAAATACCTTTTTGCTTCTGTGTGCATAAAATGTCTCTAGAAGTCCAAATTAAAAACTAGTAACATTGGTTGTCTCTAGGGAGATTGGTGAGATCTCTGTGGCTGGCAGATAGGAATGAGAGTTACATTTTCTTTGTATATTTTTGTGATTCTTTTTTATTTTGTAATATATGGATACATTATCTATTAAAAATAAGAAATTAAAAATACAATATAGAAACTAAAGTACCTTTGCGGTGAGGCAGTGATAAAGTTGGTAATTTGAAATTGAAAAGAATCCTTTATTAGTATCAGTAGAAAGAATCACAGAATTGTATAACAGCTTATTCCATTTTCTTCATTTTCTTTATTTGCATGTACTTAAAATGTTATATTTTAAAAGAATCTTGAAGATCATCTAGGAGGATGACAACTTTATTTTTACCTTTAAGTGGGATCTGAAGTTCAAAATAATTGTGTGACTTGATTGAGGTATAATGATTAGCGGGAATTGCTAAAGGTGTAATGATTAGCAATGATTACACCTTTAGGATTCATGTCTCATTTTCTTGTCCGTTGTTTGTGTTACTGTATCACACTCTGATTTGCCTAAATGTTTTGTGTAAGTTTAAACCTTCTGTTTGCGCACAGTAAAGTTCTCCTGTTCCTTTCTGATACCAGATTGTTTTGAATAAGGTAGATCTTATTTTCATACATCTTGTGTGTGAGTCACACTGCCTTTCCACTTTTCTGTGCCTTTTTCATTCTATTCCTTATACCTGAAATGCTGCCTTTTCTTTCCATACCTGTCTTCAAGACCTAACTTAAACTCTACCTTCTAGACTGAAGCCTTTTGATTTTCCCAGTTGGGAATTACTTGTGTTTCTCTGAATGATAGTCTATCATTCATTCTCTGTCATTCACAGAAGAGAGAGTTTCTTATCACAGTCTAGATTATATTATAATCATCTGTTTTATCTCTTATTAGCTCTTTGAAGAGATGATACATGTCTGACTTATAGTTGTATCCTCTTATAGCTAGTATAGTGCCTGGTACGTAGTAGACTCAGTAAATGATAGCTCATATCACTATTGTCATTCCCATTCATGCTACTTGAGATAGTCTTTATCTACATTTTCTATTAAAATGTTCAGTTTACATTTTATATTACTTACATAGACAAACAGATGAGTAAATCTAGAACAACATGAATAGATAATATGTTGATGTTATGTAAGTATGTTGGTGTTATGTAGGTATGTGTGTGTAGATATAGATCTTCCGTCTTAGCTTTGATTCTATGTCCATTAAAGTTTCTCTACTTTTTTATTAAAGAGAAGAGGCATTGCAAGCTAAACTTGGTAGTTGAAATCTTTTAAAGGAAACTCTCCTTATACTAACAATTTAATTACAGGGAAACTCTAAATTCAATGGCATGGGGTTCTGTTAGTGAAACTCCTGAAATCACTCTATTATAACATTTATAGGAAAACTGTTCCTTAATTTTATATAGTTCTTGTATAAAGCAATGGATAACTGTCTTCTGGTTGGGGCTGGGGATACCCTTGTACAATGAGGGCTTAAATCTAACCCTTGTTTCCATTTCAGGACTCTGTCTTCCCTGAGGAATGGGCATCATTTTCTTTGTACAACTTTGCACTTCACTAAACAAGCCTTACCTCTGGTCAGGGGGCTGACCTTTTCTGATTTATCCACCCAGGAGAGTATCTTTTCCAGTTTGCTTAAAGGTTCCATGGGTAGGTGGCTCTGGATAAGGGTGATACATATTTTTTGCACTTCAGTAATATGGGGACCTTTTGAGGTTTTTGAACACAACTTTCATTTCACAAAAGTTAATGACAGTTATTTGAGAAAGCACTGAGGAATTTCTAGAAAACAGGAGATGTAGAATGTGAATGACAGAGGGGAAGAGCTGCAAAACAAATTGGCTAAATGTGCTTTTTATAATCTTTAAAATGCTTATTTGTGCAAGGTGAGAGAGAGCTGAATCAAGGAAAATTTCGATTTCTAGTCTAGAAAACTGAGTAGATAACGTAAGAAGCAGGTGGTACGACAAGTGTGTAGGGGAGGAAAAGTGAAACAGTGTGATATGTTAACAAGGAATGAACTACTGATACACACAACAGCCAGAATAATTAACTAATATAAACATATTAAAGTGATCAACTGCTAACTGAAAGGTCAGCAGTTCGAAACCACCAGTGGCCCTGTGGAAGATGTAGGAGTCTGCTTCTGTAGAGATTTACAACCTCAGAAAACCTATAGGGTCGCTATGAGTTGGAATCAACCCCATGGCAGTGGGTTTATAAACATATTTCTGTTGGTGACAGAGTCACAGGTACTGCTTCATAGTTAAAGAAAAAACTAAATTTCAGTTAAGATGTAGTTTTTTTTTTTTCTCATCTAAGTTCACAGACTCTGAATTCCATCAGAAGAATATAGGTTAAAAATCATGCTCTAGGTCACACATCAAAAAGAAACATAATTTCTTTGGGTGTGCTCCCCACTCTACTGCCCTATTGTGTTCGTCATCTAGTGCTGCTATAACAGAAATACTACAATTGGATGGCTTTAACAAACAAGTTTTTTCTGTTACACTTTAGGAGGCTAGAAGTCCAAATTCATGGTACCAGCTCTAGGGGAAGGCTTTGTCTCTCTGTCAGCTCTGGGGAAAGGTTCTTGTTTTCAATCTTTCCCTGGTCTAGGAGCTTCTCAACACAGGGACCCTAAGTCCAAAGGACACGCTCCCCTCCTGGTTCTTCATTATTGGTGGCATGAGGTTCCCCTGTCTCTCTGCTCACTTCTCTCTTTTTATGTCTCAAAAGAGATTGACTCAAGATACAGCCTAATCTTGTAGTTTGAGCCCTGCCTAATTAACATAACTGCTTCTAATACTGCCTCTTTAACATCATGTTGTTGTTAGGTGCCATTGGGTTGATTTCAACTCATAGCGACCCTGTGTACAACAGAACGAAACACTGCCTGGTCCTGCGCTATCCTCACAGTCGATGTTATGCTTCATCCTGTTGTTACAGCCACTGTGTCAGTCTATCTCACTTAGGGTCTTCCTCTTTTTTGCTGACCCTCTACTTTACCAAGCGTGATGTCCTTCTCCAAGGATGACTGGTCCCTCCTGATAACATGTCTAAAGTATGTGAGACATAGTCTCGCCAGCCTTGCCTCTAAGGAGCACTCTGGTTGTACTTCTTCCAAGATAGATTAGTTTGTTCTTTGGGCAGTCCATGGTATATTCAATATTCTTCACCAATACCACGATTCAAAGGCATCAGTTCTTCCGTCTTCCTTATTCATCATCCAGGTTTTGCATGCATATGAGGTGATTGAAAACACCGTATCCTGGGTCAGGTACACCTTTGTCCTCAAGGTGACATCTTTTCAACACTTTGAAGAGGTATTTAAATACCAGCAGGGTCACCCATGGTAGATAGGTTTCAGCTGAGCTTCCAGACTAAGACAGACTAGGAAGAAGGACCTGCCGGTCTACTTCTGAAAAGAATTAGCTGGTGAAAACCTTATGAATAGCAGCAGAACATTGTCTGATACAGTGGCAGATGATGAGCCCCTCAGATTGAAAGGCACTCAAAAGACGACTGGGGGAGAGCTGCCTCCTCAAAGTAGAGTCAATCTTCATGATGTGGATGGAATCAAGCTTTCAGGACCTTCATTTGCAGATGTGGCATGACTCAAAATGAGAAGAAACAGCTGCAGACATCCATTAATAATTGGAACATGGAATGTACCAAGTATGAATCTAGGAAAATTAACATCATAGAGGTAGGATTTATAACACATAGAAAAATCACGTCAGGTGACAAAATGGTGGACAACCACACCACACTGGGAATCATGGCCAAGCCAAGTTGACACACATTTTTGGGGATACAATTCAATCCATAACACCTTTCAAACTGTGTTTTGTTTTGTTTTTTCTACTAAGGGTCTATGACAATTAATAATCAAAGCAGCAACAATAACAAAAATCCCAAAAATCTATCAGTAGTTGAAGAGATAAGTAAGTTGCTGTTGTTGTTGTTAAGTGCCGTCTAGTCGATTCTGAGTCATAGTGACCCTGTGTACAACAGATTGAAACACTGCCCGGTCCTGTGCCATCCTCACAATCATAGGTATGTTTGAACCCATTGTTACAGCTACTGTGACAGTCCATCTCATTGAGGGTCTTCTTCTTTTTCACCAAACCTTTACTTTACCAAGCATGATGTCCTTATCCAGGGATTGGTGCCTCCTGATAACATGTCCAAAGTAAGTAAGACAAAGTCTCGCCATTCTTGTTTCTAATGAGCATTCTGGCTGTACTTCTTCCAAGACAGATTTGTTCATTGTTCTGGCAGTTCATGGTATATTCAGTATTGTTTGTCAACACCATAATTTAAAGGCATCAATTCTTCTGTGGTCTTCCTTATTCATTATCCAGCTTTTACATCCATAGGAGGCAATTGAAAACACCATGGCTTGGGTCAGGCGCACCCTAGTCCTTAAAGTGACTTCTTTGCTTTTTAACAGTTTAAAGAAATCTCTTGCAGCAGATTTGCCCAGTGCAGTGCATCCTCTGATTTCTTGACTGATGCCTCCATGGGCATGTTTGTGAATCCAAGGAAAATGAAATCCTTGACAACTACAATCTTTTCTCCATTTATCATGATGTTGCTTATTGGTCCAGTTGTGAGGATTTTTGTTTTCTTTATGTTGAGGTGTAATCCATACTGAAGGCTATGGTGTTTGCTCTTCATCAATAAGTTCTCAAGTCCTCTTCACTTTCAGCAAGCAAGGTTGTGTCATCTGCATAACACAGGTTATTAATGAGTTTTCCTCCGGTCCTCATGCTGTGTTCTTCATATAGTCCAACTTCTTGGATTATTTGCTCAGCATACAGATTGAATAAGTATGTTGAAAGGATACAACCCTGATGCACACCTTTCCTGACTTTAAACCACCCAGTATCTCCTTGTTCTGTTCAAACGACTGCCTCTTGGTCTAAGTGGAGGTTCCTCATGAGCACAATTAAGTGTTCTGGAATTCCCGTTCTTCACAATGTTATCCATAACTTGTTATGATCCACACGGTTGAATGGCTTTGTATAGTCAATTAAACACAGGTAAACATCTTTCTGGTATTCTCTGCTTTCAGCCATGATCATCTGACACTAGCAATGATATCCTTTGTTCCACGACTTCTTCTGAATCCAGCTTGAATTTCTGACAGTTCCCTGTGGATGTATTGTTGAAACCACTTTTGAATGATCTTCAGCAAAATTTTACTTTTGTGTAATATTAACGATATTGTATGATAATTTTCACATTCTGTTGCATCACCTTTCTTTGGAATGGGTACAAATATGGATCTTTTCCAGTCAGTTAGCCAGGTAGATGTCTTCTAAATTTCTTGGCATAGACAAGTGAGCACTTGCAGCACTGCATCCATTTGTTGAAACATCTCAATTGGTAATCTGTCAGTTCGTGGAGCCTTGTTTTTCGCCAGTGTCTTCAGTGCAGCTTGGACTTTTTCCTTCAGTACCATCGGTTCTTGATCATATGCTTCCTCCTGAAATGGTTGAATATCAACCAGCTCTTTTTGGTACAGTGACTCAGTGTATTCCTTCCATCTTCTTTTGATGCTTCCAGTGGTGTTTAATTTTTCCCTGTAGAATCCTTCAGTATTGTAACTTGATGCTTGAATTTTTCCTTCAGTTCTTTCAGCTTGAGAAATGCCAAGTGTGTTCTTCCCTTTTGGTTTTCTAACTGCAGGTGTTTGCACATGTCATTATAGTACTTTACTTTGTGTTCTCTAGCTGCCCTTTGAAATCTTTTGTTCTGCTCTTTTACTTCATCATTTCTTCCTTTTCCTTTAGCTACTCTACATTCAAGAGCAACTTTCAGAGTCTCTTCTGACATCCATTTTGGTCTTTTATTTCTTTCTGAAAAAATTGTGGTATCTTCATATGATGGAAGACTCCTTTCTCACCAGTTTGTTGTGGTTTAAGAGTTAGAGTTCTCTGAAAGCTTCTGGCTTCTTATAACCACCTCTCATTTTTTAACAAACCTAGTGGAAGTTTAACTAGCACACATTAAGCTAAATGATTTTTGAGAAAAAGAATTTCACATTCTCCTTTATGGTGCATATCCAGCAGTATTTCACTTTAGTTTATAAAAAAGTTCCATAAATTTTGTTTTTTCTGTTTTTCACCTGGTTGGAGCCCTGGTGGCATAGTGTTTAAGAGGTCGGCTGCTAACCAAAAGGTCCGCAGTTCACACCCACCAGGCACTCCGTGGAAACCCTGTGGGTCAGTTCTACTCTGTGCTGTAGGGTCACTGTGAGTCGGAATTGACTCCACAGCCACGGCTTTGGTTTTTTTGTTTGTTTTACTGTGTGATTTTAAATTTTATTTCCCGCTCAATTCTTTGTTGACACCCATCGTTCTGAGTTTGATCACTATATTTTTCTCTTTTCTTGCATTTCATATAAATGACAGTATGTACTCTGTGTACAACTCTTTCAACTCAATAGTATGTTTTGAGACTTCATCCACGTTGCTACAGGTACCAGTAGTTCATTCCTTTTTATGGCTGAGTAGTATTCCATTGTCGAAATATATCACTGATGCACACCTTTTCTGACTTTAAACCACCCAGTATCCCCTCCTGATGATGGAAACTTGGGTTGTTTCCACTTTTGGCCTATTGAGAATAAACCTGGTATAAACGTTTTGGTATAAGTTTTGTTTTATTGAGCATATGGTTTTATTTCTCTTGGACAAGTACCTGTAAATAAGAAGTAAAAACTTCTGGGTCATAGAGAAGGTGTATTTTGTATTTTTTAGGAAAAGTGCTTGTGCCATTTTTACATTCCAATCATTTATTTTAATTTTAGCTACTGCAAGGGGGATTATGGTGATATCTCATGTGTGTTTTTAAAATAATTTTATTGTGGTAAAATATATGTATAACAAAAAATTTGCCAAATTAACCACTTTTACCTGTACAATTTAGGGATATTAATTACATTCACCATCTTGTGCAACCAACAGCACTGTCTGTTTCCGAAACTTTTTCATTACCTTAAACAGAAACTCAGTACTTCTTAAGCGATAAGTCCCTATTTCCCCATCCCCTCTGCCCCTAGTAACCAGTAATAAACTTCTGTCTCTATGCACTTGCCTATTCTAGATATTTTATATAACTGTCAACATACAATATTTGTCTTTTTGTGTCTGACTTACTTCACTTAGCCTAATGTTTTCAAGGTTCATCTATGTAGTAACATGTAACAGACATTCATTTCTCCTTTAGGCTGGCTACTATTCCAAGTATGGATAGACCACATTTTATTCATCCATTCATCTGTTGATGGACACTTGAGTTGATTTCACCTTTTGGCTATTGTGAATAATGCTCATAATCATTGGTATGGTATATAAACGTCTGTTTGAGTCCCTGTTTTCAGTTCTTCAGGGTATATCTAGGAGCAGAATTGCTGGGTCATATGGTAATACTGTGTTTAACTTTTTGAAGAACTGCCAAACTTTTTTTTTTTTTAACAGCAGCTGCACCGTTTTACATTCCCACTAGGAATGGATGAGTGTTCCACCTTCTCTGCATCCTCGCTAACACCTGTTTTCTGTTTTTGTTTTTTATCATAGCCATCCTAGTGGGTTGGAAGTGGTATCTCATTGTGGTATTGATTTGCGTTTCTCAACAAGATGGATTGATGCAGTGGCTGCAACAGCGGGCTTAAGCATAATGGTTCTGAGGGTGCGTAGGACCAGGCAGTGTTTCGTTCTGTTGTACGTGGTGTCGCTGAGTTGGAACTGACTCAATGGCACCTAACAACAACAACAACAACGACTAATGACATTGAATGTTTTTTCATGTGCTTATTGGCTATTTGTATATCATGTTTGGAGAAATGTCTATATATAAGTTCTCTGCCCATTTTTTAATTGGGTTGTTTGTCTTTTTGTTGTTGAGTCATAGGAGTTCTTTATACATTTTGAATATTAAATGTTTATCAGATGTATGGTTCCCAAGTATTTTCTCCCATTCTGTTGGTTTGTCTTTTCGTTTTCCTGATACTGTCTTTTGGTGCACAAAATGCTTTAATTTAGATGAAGGAAGGGCAATTTATTTTGTCTTTTGTTCCTTGTGCTTTTGGTGTCACATCTAAGAATCCACTGTCAAAAATAAGGTCTTGAAGCTTTACTTCTATGTTTTCTTATAAGTGTTTTATGGTTTTTAGCTCTTATATTTAGGACATTGATACATTTTACGTTAATTTTTGCATGTGGTGTGAGGTATGGGTCCATTTTCATTCTGCACATGGAGATTCAGTTATCTGAGCACCATTTGTTAAAAAGACTATTCTTTCCCATTGAATGGACTTAGCACCCTTATTGATTCTATTCTATTGGTCTACATATATATATATTTGTCATTATACAAGCACCACATGATTTTGATTAATAGATGTGAAGACATCTATTTTTCTGATATCATAGCTACTCTTAACTTAACAATCCTTACTATTTGCATGGTATTTCATTTTCTGTCCTTTTGCTTTCACTTCATCTGTGTCTTCATATTTAAAATGTGTTGTTTATAAATGTCATGTGATTGGGTCTTACTTTTTATCTGCTCTAGTAGTCTGTGCTTTTTTTTAAATGTTTTTGAGTTTCTTGTGTAAGTTTACACAGTATTTAGTTTTACATTTGTGAATTTCCACACAAATTGTTCAGTGACATTAGTTACATTTATCACAATCTGTGAACATGCTCTCTGGTTTTTTTTAACAGTTTCTACATGTACAATTTAGTGACATTGATTACTTCCTTCAAGTTTTACAGCCACTCTCACCCCCTTTTTTAAGTTGTTCCTCCGTCATTAACATAACCTCACTGTCCCTAAGGTTCCTATCTAATCTTTCAAGTTGCTGTTGTCAATTTGATTCTGTATAGATATTTTTTAAAAGAGCATAGTGTTCAAGGCAGACTTTTTTACTAGTTAAGCTAAGCTGTTGTTTGGTTTTAACAAGACTACAGTGGATATTTTTGGTTTAAGGTTTAAAGATTATCTCAGACAATAGTTTCAGGGGTTCGTCCTCCCTCTGTGGCTCCAGGAAGTCTGGAGTCCATGAGAATTTGAATTTCTGTTCTGCATTTCCCTCTGTGATCAAGGTTCTTCTATGGAATCTTTGATCAAAGTGTTCAGTAATGGTAGGCAGTCACCCTGCAGTTCTAGTCTTATGGCAAAGGAGGAGGCAGTTGTTCATCGAGGCATTTAGCTACACATTCTCTATCCTGTTCATATTTCTGACTCTCCTTCTTCCTCTGTTGCTCCAAGTGAATAGAGACCAATTGTTATGCCTTGGATGGCTGCTTGCAAGCTTTTAAGATCCCAGGTACTGCACAACGAATTAGGAGGTAGAAGAGAAGCACTAAACATGTTACTAGGCCAATTAACTGAGATGTCCCATGAAACCATGACCCTAAACCTCCAAACTAAGGAACCAAATCCCATGAAGTGTTTGATTGTACATAAGTAGCCTCAGCAGCTAGTCTT
>NW_004443956.1:14222564-14317471 GCF_000243295.1 Trichechus manatus latirostris | reverse complement strand
TTGTAAATATATCTGTCACACAACTTTTGCCACTTCACCTTTTTACAGAGGTTCATTTTATTTACAGCAATTACAGTAATTGACTGTGCAATCCTACCCTTAATAAATGCAATTTTTCCATCAACATTAACCCTTTTCCCCTTCCCTCATACCCGTAGTAACCACTAATAAACTTTGATCTCTCTACATTTGCCTTTTCTTGTCTTTATATATGAGGTCATAAAATATTTGTCCTTTTGTGATTGGCTTATTTTACTCAGCATAATGTCTTCAGACTCCATCCATGCTATAACATTTCTCCTACTAGCTGAGTAGTATTCCATTGTATGTAAGTACCACGTTTTGTTTGTCCGTTCATCTGTTGATGGGCACTTAGGTTATTTCCACCTTTTGGCTATTGTGAACAGTGCTGCAGTGGACGTTGATATACAGGTCTCTTTATAAGTCTCTGCTTTCAAGTCATATGGTAATTCTATTTTTAGTTTTTTGATGAACTGCCATACTGTTTTCCACAAAGGCTGTGCTGTTTTACATTCCAACCAGCAACAGATAAGGGTTCCATTTTCCCCACATCCTTGGCAACATTTGTTATTTTCTGTTCTTTTTCTCTTAGCCATCCCAGAGGGAGTGAAATGATACCATACTGTGGTTCTGATTTGTATCTCTCTGATGGCTAATGATGCTGAGCATCTTCTCATGTGTTGGTGGCTATTTGAATGTCCTCTTTGGTGAAATGTCTATTCAGTTCCTTTGCCCATTTTATGGTTAGGTTATTTGTCTTTTTATTGTTAGGTTATTGAGGTTCTGTATATATTTTGATTATTAGATTCTTATCGGATATATGGTTTCCGAAGAAATTTTAGCAGTTGATGGTTTGTCTTTTCACTTTTTTGGCGAAGTCTTTTGATGAACAGAAGTTTTTAATTTTTATGAGAGCCCATTTATTTTGTTTTTGCTGTTTGTGTTTTTGTTATTAAATAATCCATTGTTGAAAGCTAGGCTTGACAACATTGCCCCTCCTTATTCTTCTAATAATTTTATAGTTTTAGTTTGCACATTTAGGTCCTTAATCCATTTTGAATTTGTTTTTGCATATGGTGTGAGGCATGGATTGTTTCGTTTTTCTGCATATGGAAATACAATTTTCCTAGCACCATTTATTGAAGAGACTCTTCTTTCCCCATTGAGTAGACTTAGTACCCTTGTCAAAAATCAGTTGACCGTAGATGTGTGGTTTTGTTTCTGGACTCTCAATTCCATTCCATTGGTCTTTGTGTCTGTTGTTATACCAGTACCAGTACTAGTACACTGTAGCTGTATGATATTTTTTAAATCAGAAGTGTGAGTCCTCCTACATTGTTCTGTTTCAACATTGTTTTTGCTGTTGTTGCCCTTCCACTTATAAAGTTGAGAATTTGTTTTTCTGTTTTTGTGAAGAAGGCTGTTGGAATTTTGATTGGGACTGCATTGAATCTGTAGATCATTTTGGGTATTATTAACATCTTAGCTATATTAAATTTACCAATCCATGGATATGGAACATCTTTCGATTTATTTAAATTTTCTTTAAGCTCTATCAGCAGTGTTCTATAGTTCTCATTGTATAAGTCCTTCACACCCGTGGTTAGATTTATTCCTAGGTATTTTATTCCCTTAGATGCTATTGTAAATGGAATTATTTCCCTGATTTATCTTTTAGATTTCTCATTGCTGGTGTATGGAAACCCAAATGATTTTTGTTTGTTGACCTTGTTCCGTGCAGCTTTACTAAATTCCTCTGTTAGCTCTACAAGTTTCCTTGTGAACTCTTTGGGATTTTCCATGTATAGAATCATATCATCTGTGAATAGAGATAATTTTACCTCTTCTTTTCTAACCTAGATTCCTTTGTTTCTTTTTCTTGTCATAGTACTGTGGCTAGGACTTCTAATACAGTATTGAATAGAAGTGGTGAGAGCAGGCACCTTTGTGTTGTTTTCAGTTTCAAGGGGATAGCTTTCAGTCTTTCTCTGTTAAGTGTAAAGATGGTTGTTGTCTTTTCATATATGCCCTAAATCATATTGTGGAATTTCCCTTCTATTCCAGTCTTCTTTATGGTTTTCATCAAGAAAGGATGTTGGATTTTATCCAGTGCTTTTGCTGCATACATATTTTCATGCAGTTCTTTTCCTTTGTTCTAAGGATTTGATGTATTATGTTGATTGATTTTCTAATGTTGAACCATCCCTGCATTCCTGGAATAAATACCACTTAGTCATGGTGTATGACCCTTTTAATATACTGTTGGGAGTCTTTTTGCTAGTATTTTGTTGAGAGTTTTTGCATCTATATTCATAAGAGATACTGAACTGTAGCTTTCTTGTGGTGTCTCTGGTCTGAGTATCAGGCTTATGCTTGATTCACAGAATGAATTTTGGAGTATTACTTCCTTCTCTATCTTTTGGAAGAATTTAAATAGTACTGGTGTCAATTTTTCTCTAAATGTTTGGTAAAATTACCCAGTGAAGCTGTCTGGTCCAAGGCTTTTTTTGTTGGAAGGTTTTTGATCACTGATTTGATCTCTAGTTGTTATGGGCCTGTTCAGACTTCTTTCCATTTCCTCTTGAGTCAGTTTGGGTAGGTTGTATGCTTCTAAGAATTTGTCCATTTCATGTAGGTTATCTTGTTTGTTGCTATACAGTTGTTCACAATATTCTATCATAATTATCTTTATTTCTCTTGGGTCGTGTCCCCTCTTTAATTTTTTAGTTTGGTTATTTGTATCTTTCTCTTTTGTTTGTCAGTCTAGCTAAAGATTTGTCAATTTTATTGATCTTTTCAAAGAACCAACTTCTGGTTTTATTGATTCTATTTTTCTGTTTTCAATTTCATTTATTTCTACCCTGATCTTTGTTATTTCCTTTCTTCTGGTAGGTTTAGGCTTAGTTTGCTCTTCTGTTTCTGGTTCCTGGAGTTGTCAAGTTAGGCTGTTAATTTGAGATCTTTTTTCTTTTTTATCTAGGTAATTATTGCCATAAGTTTCCCTGTGAGTACTGCTTTTGTTGCATGCCATATGTTTTGGTATGATGTACTTTCATTTTCATTTGACTCTAAGAAATTTTTGTGATTTCTTTCTTGAGCCATTGATAGTTCAATAGTGTATTGTTTGATTTCCATATGTATGTGTATTTTCCAGTTTTTTTTTCTGTTATTGATTTCTAGCTTCACTCTATTGTACTCACAGAAAATACTTTGTATGATTTAAATCTTTTTAAATTCATCAGGACTTGCTTTGTGACCTAAAATGCAGTCTTTCCTGGAGAATGATCCATGTGTACTGGAGTAGATTGTATATTGTGCAGTTTTTGGTTGGAATATTCTATATATGTCTATAAGTCCAGTTGGTTTATAGTATCATTCAGGCCCTCAGTTTCCTTGTTGATCTTCTTTCTAGCTGTTCTGCCCAATATTGAAAGTGGTGTATTGAAGTCTCCAACTATTATTGTAGTACTATCAATTTCTCCCTTTAATTCTATCAGTGTTTGCTTTATATAATTAGGTTCCCTGATGTTGGATGCATATCAAAAATGCAACAATCTATGTATATGATTGTTACATCTTCTTGATTGATTGATCCTGTTATCACTATATAATGTCCATCTTTATCTCTTCTGACTGATTTCTTCTTAAAGTCTACTTTGTCTTATATTAAGATTGCCACCTCAGCTCTCATTTGGTTATTATTTACATGGAATATTTTTTTCCATCCATTCACTTTCGGTCTATTTGTGTCCTTGGGTTTAAGATGTGTCTTTTGTAAATAGTGCCTAGTTGGATCATATGTTTTTATCCATTGTACCACTGTCTGCCATTTGATTAGAGCAGTTAGTTTATTTATATTCACTGTAATTACTGATAAGAAGTGACTTACTTCTGCCATTTTTTAATTTGTTTTTTTGTGAATCTTATACCTTCTTTATATTTGTCCTTTAGTACTACTTGCCGTTGTGTTTTGTTGGTTTATTGTAGTGAGCCTTTTTGTGTTGTGTGTGTGTGTGTGTGTGTGTGTGTGGGGTTATCATGGATATTACATTTAAGAGCTTGTATTTATAACATTCTAGAGTAAGTTGTTACCAGGTTAACTTCAGTAGCATACAGGAAATTCTATGTCTATACCATTCCTCTCCTCCCCTCTTTTGTTGTTGTTATCACTAATTACGTCTTTGTATTTCATGTGTCCTGTACCATAATTTTATCCTTTTCTTTGACATATTTATTAAAAAACATGAATGACAAAACATTTAGAATTATCAAGCATGAATTTCTTATTACTAGCCCTAATTCTTGTCCATGCATTTCCTTTTATTAGGAATGTTTCTCTTTACGGATAGCTTTGAATTACTTTCTAGTATGTTTTCCCTTCCATATACAGAACTTTCATTAGTATTTTTTGTAGGGCCGATTGGTGGATATAAACTCTCTCAGTTTCTGTTTGTCTTGGAATGTTTTAATTGCACCTTCATTCTTGAAGAATAGTTTCACTGGGTGTAGTATTCTTGGCTGACGGGTTTTTTTTTCCTTCAGCATTTTAAATATATTATTTCATTGCCTTGTGGCCTCCAATGTTTCTGAGGAGAAATCCGCTCTTAATCATATTGGGGATCATTTATATGTTACTAATTCCTTCTCTCTTACTGCTTTCAGGATTTCTCTCTTTAATTTTTGAGAGCCTAACTGTGAGTGCTTGTTTTAGATCTCTTTGAGTTTATCCTGCTTGGGGTTCTTTGAGCTTCTTGGATTTGTAGATTCATGTTCTTCGTTAGATTAGAGAAGTTTTCTGTCATTACTTCTTCAAATCTTCTTTCTGTCCCTTTCTCTCTCTCATCTCCTTCTGGAATTCCCATGATGCATATGTTAGGTCCCTTGTTATTGTCCCATAATTCCATTAAACTGTGCTCTGCCTTCTTGAGCCTCTGTTGTTGCTTTTCAGCGTCTTTATTTTAAATGTCTTTTCTTCTGATTTGCTGTTTCTTCTGCTTGATTAAATCTGTTCGTGAGTCCTTGTATTGTGTTTCTCATTTCAGTTATTGTCCCTTTCAGTTTCAATCTCTTTTTTTAGATCCTCATTTTCTTCTTGCATTGTTTTCCTTGTTTCTTTTAGCTTTTTGTATGTTTTCCCTTGGTTCTTTATGTTTAATGTTGTTGTATTATATCCTTCCGTTTTTTTCATTATTTGTTTATCCGCAGCTGCACTTTCACTCCCTTTGTCATATTCATTTGAATGGGCCAGTGTTTCTCTGTTCTTGGTGTATCTTGTGATTTTTTTATTGGGACATTGGAATTTCAAGGGTGTTAACTTTCTCAGTTTTCCCCAGTATTTGGCATTTTTGCCCACACTGCTTTTTGTAAGAACTTGTTAGGTGGGCAGAGGCTTTGACCTTTGCTTACCATTTCCTCTCCCTCTTTGTGATAGCTCCTTTATCCTTTCCTGGTTTAATTGGAATTAGGAAGTTTCAGATCTCGTTTTTCAACTTTCGCTCTCTCACAAACACACCAGAGAATACGCTGTGTTCAGTCTGCCCACCAGCAGGTACCGCCACTCAGGTGAGATATTGCGTACTAATCAATCTGTCCGGTTAGGGGGTGCAGTCCCCTCTCTGGTTATTACTCCCTTCCCTTCTCTGTTTCTGTAATCATGTTTTTAGTCAGAAAACCCACACCCAGCCAGCCCCCTCTAGGGCCGGGTGTTGCCCTCTGGTTTTACCTGAAGTTTCCTTCCCTGTTCTGTGAGGGCTGCTTATTATCTGAGTTGGCATTCAGGGGAAGTACAGGTAGACTTCCCTCCATTTCAGGAGGAGGAGGGCCTGGCACTCCCCAGAAGGACCTCCAAGAGGTCTGTCTTGTTGGTTTCAGAGCCCCAGTCACCCTGTGGTGGTTGAGGGAGCCGTCTCTACTTAGGTCACCCACCTTCTGACTCCACTGTAGGAAATCCTCTGTAGGAGTTTGTATTGGTCCAGCAGTTGGCATTCCGAATGGACCCCCAGGAAGGTCTGCCTTGTTGCTATCAGAACTCACCCCACAGTATGATGGTTGTGAGTGTAGCCTCTACTCAAGATGCCTGCTTCCTATCACACAGTAGCGTTAGTTAGCAGGTTTCAGCACCAACTGGAAGGGGATGCAGACATACCCAAGTTGATCACTAGGGAGGTCTGTCCTGTTGGTTTCAGAGGCCTGAACCATGGCGTTCACAGGGAGGCAGGTGGAGTGCTGACTGTGTGAATAGACTCCACTCCAGGGGTTTTCTGTAGCAGTTTTCAACATCCTGGCAACCAACAGTTACTGGGTGGGGGAGAGGGTCCCATGCTCTGGTCAGATCCCCACAGAGGTCTGCCTTGTTGCTGTCAGTACACCCTCCGGTAGATTGTTCATTGTGAATGTAGCCTCCATTCAAGATGCCTGCTTCCTAGCACACAGCAGCCTTAGACAGCAGTCCTTAGTGCCAGTTGGAAGTAGGGGCAGACTAACCCAAACTGACCCCCAGGGAGGTTTGTCCTGTTGGTTTCAGAGGCCTGAGCTATGGGGTGCATAGGGAGGCAGGTAAGAATGCTGACTGTGAGTAGACTCCACCCCAGGGGCCTTGTGTAGCAGTTTGCAGCACTCTGGCAACCAACAGTTACCAGGTGGGGGAGAGGGTGTCATGCTCTAGTCAGATCCCCATGGAGGTCTGCCTTGTTGCCATCAGTACACCCTCCAGTAGATTGTTCGTTGTGAATGCAGCCTCTGCTCAGGATGCCTGTTTTCTAGCTCATAGCAGCAGTAGACAGCAGTCTTTAGCACCAGTTGGAAGCAGTGGCAGACTAACCCAAATTGACCCCTAGGGTGGTTGGTTCTGTTGATTTCAGAGTCCTGAGCTATAGGGTGCCGAGAGAGACAGGTAGAGTGCTGACTATGAGAGCAGACTCTATTCTGGGACCTTCTGTAGCAATTCACTGTAGGCCTGTAAGTGACAGTGTCTGGGTGGGGGAGGGGTTGTCATGTTCCAAACGAACCCCAGAGAGGTCTGTCTTATTGCTGTCAGAGCCCTCCTGTAGTATGTTGACCGTGGGTGAAGCCTCCACTCAAGATGCCTACTTCCTAGTACGCAGCAGCCTCAGCCAGCAGTTTTCAGTGCCAACCATAAGGGGCAGCAGGCAGACCCAAATTGACTCCCTCGAGGGTCTGTCCAGAGAGGCAGGTAGTGTATTGATGATAAGAGCCAACTCCACTGCAGGGGCCCTTATGTAGCAATTCACAGTAGGCTTGCAGCCAATAGTGTTAGAGTGGGGTACGTGCTGGGACACTCCTGACAGACCCCCAGGAAGGTCTGCGTTCTTGATTTTAGAGCAGAAGCTTGGGATCCTGTCTCTTTGTACAGTCAGGGGCTGTGGCAGTTAAGGAAACAGGCTCTTTTTCTGGGGCACTTCCCATGGTCACAGCAATCTGTGGCCTTTGTGGCTGCGTGGGGGAGTGGCAGGGACGGTGGAAGAAATGTTTTTCCTACTGTAGGGGACTCACTGTTGATTTGTTGAGTATTGCCTGTCTGGAATTCCCTGCTGCTTCCCTCTGCTCCTTGATTCATAGTCCCTCAAAGCCCAGTGCAGTTTCCTTGTTGTATTTGTAGGACAGAGTAGGAATGATGGTCTGTTTACACCACCATCTTCCCAGCTAATCTGTGCTTTTTAATTAAATGTTTGTCCATTTACATTAAATGTAATTGGTGTTACATTTCAAAGAAAGGCTACCATGTTGCTGTTTATTTTCTATTTTTGGCATGTCTTTTGTTCCTTTCTTTTTTTAATGCTTTCTTTTTGTGAAACAAAATATTTTAAGAATTTCTCAATTGGCTTTTTAGCGATACCTCCTTTTAAAAATTTAGTGGTTGCTGTCTTAAAGAACTTTAATTATAATTTCTTGTAGTCCAGTTCACTCACTGGGAACAAATTTTCTCTTTTTTTAACCTGACAATTTATTTTGCTTTCACTTTTTTGTTGTTTAATTTATTATTTTGAATGGCCATTAGCAGTCAGTCTTCATTCTCACCCTTTTCTCCCCACTTCTTCAGCCCTAAGCAACCACTACTCTACTTTTTGTCTCTATGGATTGCCTGTTCTGGGCATTTCATATAATGGAATCATACAATGTGCAGTCTTTTGTGACTGACTTCCTTCACTTAGTAGAATATTTTCTGGGGTCATCCATGTTGCAGCATGCATCAGTACTTTGTTCCTTTGTATAACTGAATAACATGCTGTTGCATGGGTATACCACCTTTTGTTTGTTTGTTCATCAGTTAATGCACATTTGTATGTGTACACTTTTTGCCTATTATGAATAATGCTTCTATAAACATTTGTATAGAAATATTTATGTGAACATATGTTTTCATTTCTCTTGAGTATATACCTAGGAGTGGAATTGCTAGGTCATATAACAACTGTATGCTTAATCATTTGAGGAACTGCCAAACTGTTTTTCAAGGTAGCTCGGATTTCACACTCCCACCAGCAATGTTTCCGTTCCAAATGTTTCACATCTTTGTCAACACTTGTTGCTTTCTGTCTTTTTTATTATAGCCATGCTAGTGGGTGTGCAGTGGTATCTAATTATGGTTTCGAGTTAATTTCCCTAATGAATAATGATGTACAGTATTAAACAGAAGGGACAAAAGTAGGCATCCTTACCTTGTTCTTGATCTTAGTGGGGAAAGCATTGAGTCTTCAGCCATTAAGTATAATGTAGTTATTTTTGGTAGACGCTCTTTATCAGGGTAAGGAAGTTTCCTTCTATTTCTAGTTGATTGAGCATTTTTATCATGACAAGGTGGTATATTTTATATGATGTTTTTTCTACATCTATCAATTAATATGGTATGTTACATTTAATTTTGATGTTAAAGCAACCTTGCATTTCTGGGATAAATCCCACTTGGTCATAGTGTATAATCCTTTTATATCTTTCTAAATTTTCTTTAAGGAGCCCTGGTGACACAGTGGTTAAAGTGCTTAGCTGCTAACCAAAAAGTCAGTGGTTCAAACCCACCAGCTGCTGTGTGGCAGAAAGATGTGGCAGTCTGCTTCCATTAAGATTTACAGCTTTGGAAACCCTGTGGGGCAGTTCTACTCTGTCCTATAGCGTCAGTGTGAGTTGGAATTGACTTGATGGCAGTGGGTTTTAGATTTGGTTTGCTAATATTTTGTTAAGGATTTTTGAACTTTGTAAATTTATTCCAGGCAGACAGGTTAATGGTACGGATTGTAGTTGAAATGCTACAGACTCTTGCTGTTCTTTCAATAGACCTTTTTGAATGAATGTTTCTCTTTTTGCTGTATGCCCTTAGGATAGTTTCCTGAGACTTTGAATATGTATAATTTTCACTGGTTAAATTGCTGTTTTGCTCAGGAGAGAGTTCACTGAGTTATCTTTCTGGACATTCTACCCTGAAGTAGTGTTTTTACACGTATCTCTTTGCGTAGATTTTTTTTTAAGTGGTTACTCTAGCTATTACATTATACACACACAACTTATCATCGTCTATTGGTGGCTACATTTTAACAATTCAAGTAAAGTGTAGAAACTTTACCTCTTTTATGTTCCTTTGCCCCTCCGCATTTATAATATAGTTTTAAGTATTTATTTATATAAATATATAGAGAGAAGGAGAATGAGAACGAGAACTTCATCAGGAAACATCATAATTTTTGCTTCAGTCATTAAACATTATTCAGAAAACTCACGAGGAAAAGTAAAGCCTATTGTATTTATTTTTTTACCATTTCCTTTGTTCTTTCTTCCGTACTAATATTCCAGGATTTCTTCTATCTTTTCCTTTTTGGTCAAGAAATTTTCTAACCATTCTTTTAGGGTAGTTGTGCTGGCAGCTGAATCTTAGAATTTCTTGAGTTTCCTTTCATTCCAAAAGCATATTTTTGCTGGATATAGAATTCTGGGTTGACAGTTCTTTCTGTACTTGAAATATATGCCAATTTCTTCTGGCCTCTGTGACTTCTGATGAGAAATCTGCTGTCATTTAAATTGTTTTTCCCCTATGGCTTATGTCTTGTTTCTCTCTTCTCTGAAGATTTTTTCTTTATCTTTAACTTTCAGAAGTTTGAATATGATATATCAGTGTGGCTCTCTTTGGGTTTATCCTTCTTGGGGTTTATTCAGCTTCTTCAGTCTGTAGGTTTGTGTTTTTTGCCAGATTAGGGGGATTTTCAGCCATTATTTCTTCAAAAAAAAATTTCAGCCCATCGTCTTTCTTTTATCTTTCTGATACTCTAATGATAGAATGCTGCATCTTTTGTTATTCCTTCACGAGTCCCTGAGGCTCTATTTATTTATTTATGTCTATTTTCTCTCTGTTACTCAGATTACATAATTTCTTTATTCGGTTTTTGAGCCTATCATTTTTTTACTTCTAAACTATCTGCTTGTTTCTTGATATCATCTCTCTTTTTTTTTTTTATTGCTGTACTTTAAGTGAAAGTTTACAGTTAAAATTAGTCTCTCATACAAAACTTTCTACATACATTGTTTTGTGACCCTGCTTGTTTGCCCTATATTGTGACAGCACATTTTTCCTTTTCTCCCCGGATTTCCTGTGTCCATTCAATCAGCTCCTGACCCTCTCTGCTTTCTTATATTGCCTCTGGACAGGAGCTGCCCATTTAGTCTCATGTATCCACTTGAGCTAAGAAGCACACTCTTTATGAGTATCATTTTATGTCCCAGAGTCCAGTCTAATCTTTGTCTGAAGAGTTGGCGTTGGGAATGGTTTTAGTTTTGGGCTAACACACAGTCTGGGGGCCGTGTCTTTGAGGGTCCCTCCAGTCTCAATCAAACCATTAAGTCTGGTCTTTTTACTAGAATTTGAGTTCTGCACCCCACTTTTCTCCTGCTCCATCAGGGACTCTCTGTTGTGTTCCCTGTCAGGGAGGTCATTGTGGTAGCTGGACACCATCTAGTTCTTCTGGTCTCAGGCTGATGAAGTCTCTGGTTTATGTGGCCCTTTCTGTCTCTTGGGCTAATACTTTACTTGTGTTCATGGTGTTCTTCATTCTCCTTTACTCCAGGTGGGTGGGGACCAATTGATGCATCTTAGATGGCCGCTCACTAGCTTTTAAGACCCCAGTCGCCACTCAGAAAAGTGGGATACAGAGCATTTTCTTAAAATGCCAGTTGACATAGACGTCCCCTGAAACCATGATCCCCAGACCCCCGCCCCTGCTACTCTGTCCCTTGAAGTGTTTGTTTGTATTCAGGAAACTTCTTAGCTTTTGGTTTAGTCCAGTTGTGCTGACTTCCCATGTAGTGTGTGCTCTCCTTCCCTTCACCTAAGATAATTCTTGTCTACTTTCTAGTTAGTGAATACCCCTCTCCCTCCCTCCCCACCCTCATAACCATCAAAGAATGTTTTCTTTTGTGTTTAAACCTTTTCTTGAGTTCTTATAATAATGGTCTTATACAATACTTGTCCTTTTGCGACTGGCTAAGTTTGCTCAGCATAATACCTTCCAGATTCATCCATGTTATGTTTCATGGATTCGTCGTCATTCTTTATCATTGCGTAGTATTCCATTGTGTGGATATACCATAATTTGTTTATCCATTTGTCCGTTGATGAGCACCTAGGTTGTTTCCATCTTTCTGCTATCGTGAACAGTGCTGCAGTGAACATGGGTTTGCATGTATCTATTCGTGTGACGGCTCTTAATTCTCTAGGATATATTCCAAGGAGCGGGATTGCTGGATCATATGGTACTTCTATTTCCAGCTTTTTAAGGAAGCACCAAATCGATTTCCAAAGTGGTTGTACCATTTTACATTCCTACCAACAGTGTATAAGTGTTCCACTCTCTCCAAAACCTCTTCAACATTTATTATTTTGTGTTTTTTGGATTAATGCTAGCCTTGTTGGGGTAAGATGATATCTCATTGTAGTTTTAATTTGCATTTCTCTAATGGCTAATGATCGTGAGCATTTCCTCATGTGTCTGTTAGCTGCCTGAATGTCTTCTTTGGTGAAGTGCCTGTTCATATCTTTACCCATTTTTAAATTGGGTTGTCTTTTTGTTGTTGAGGTTTTGCAGTATCTTGTAGATTTTAGAGATTAAATGCTGATCGGATGTGTTGTAGCCAAAATTTTTTCCCCAGTCTGTAGGTTGTCTTTTGACTCTTTTGGTGAAGTCTTTTGATGAGCATAAGTGTTTGATTTTTAGGAGCTCCCATTTATCTAGTCTCTCTTCTGGTGCTTGCGCATTGTTACTTATAGTTCCCATTATGTTTATGCCATGTATTAGAGCTCCTAGCGTTGTCCCTATTTTTTCTTCCATGATTTTTATCGTTTTCAATTTTATATTTATGTCTTTGATCCCTTTTGAGTTAGTTTTTGTGCATGGTGTGAGGTATGTGTCTTGTTTCAGTTTTTTGCAGATGGATATCCAGTTATGCCAGCACCATTTGTTAAAGAGACTGTCTTTTCCCCAATTAGTGGCCTTCGGGCATTTTTCAAATATCAGCTGCTCATAGGTGGATGAATTTATGTCTGGATTCTCAGTTCTGTTCCATTGGTCTGTGTATCTGTTGTTGTACCAATAGCAGGCTGTTTTAACTACCATGGCGGTATAATAGGTTCTAAAATCAGGTAGTGTGAGGCCTTCCACTTCGTTCTTCTTGTGCTTCAGTTATGCTTTACTTATCCGAGGCCTCTTTCCTTTCCATATGAAGTTGGTGACTTGTTTCTCTATCTCATTAAAAAATTCTGTTGGAATTTGGATCGGGATTGCATTGTATCTGTTGATCGCCTTGGGTAGAATTGATGTTTTCACAATGTTGAGTCTTCCTATCCAGGTATCTTCTCTTTTTTTGCCAAGACTTTGTTTCTTTGCTGAAATTTTCTATTTTTCATTTGTTTCAAGCATGTTTATAATTGGTTTCTGAACCATTTTTATAATATATACTTCAGTATTTTTAGCGGATAATCCTGGTATCTTTGTCATCTCAGTGTTTGTATCTGTTAATTGAGTTTTCTCATTCCTATTGAGATTTTCCTGGTTGTTGGTATGGTATTTTTTTATTTTTTTTATTTTTTGCGGTCAGTTCAGTCTTCTACATTTTGAGTATTATGTTATGAGACTGTAATTTTATTTAAATCCTCTGTTTTAGCAGGCCTTCTCTGAACCAGGCTTTCAGGGAAATAGGGATGTACTTTGTTATTCCCTGATGTGGGCAGAAGTTCCAGTTTCAGATTTGCTCTCTGTTGTGTTTCTGGGTTGTCGGCTTTTCTGGCACTTACTTTTATATATATGAGTCATAAAGCAAACCTAGGGAATTCAGTGTTGTTTGATTCCTCGACACCTGAGTTCCTGAGGTGGTCTCCTTTATTCTCCCTTTTTGAGTCTTCTAGTGTTTGTGTTCTCTATAATTTCCAGGGGTTTTAACCTGTACTTAGTGGAAGGATTAGTGAAAGGTGCATCTACTCTGTTTTGTCTGGAAGCAGAAGTCTGCCCATTTTTTGAAGACTGTTTTTTTCTGAATGTAGTTTGAGTTGATGTGTTTTTCTTCTTTCAGCATTTAAAAGATTTTGTTGCATTGTTTCCTGTCTTCCATTATTTCTAATTGGAAGTTGGATGTCAATAGTATCATTATTTCCATGTGTATAATATTTTGGTATTCTCTGGTTGCTTTCAGGATTTTTTCTTTATCCTTGGTTTTCAGCAGTCTGACTATCATGTATCTAGGTGTGGTTTTCTTTGTATTCATCCTGCTTGGGGTTTGATGAGCTTCTTGAAACTGTAAGTTGATATTTTTCATCAAATTTATGAAAAGTATGACCTTTATTTTTTAAATATATTTTTTGCTCCATTTTCACTTTCCTATTCCTCTGTGACTCTAGTTACATGCATGTTAGTGTAGTTGATATTACACCATAGGTCACTGAGGCTCTGTTAAATATATATTTTTCAGTTTTTTTACTTTCTGTTCCTCAGAATAGATAAATTGTTGATTCATTTTCAAGGTCACTGACCCTTCTGCCACATCCAATCTCTTGTTAAGCCTGTCCACTGAAATTTTCATTTAAGATACTGTACTTTTTAATTGTAGAATGTTCATTTGGTTTTATTTTTGTAATTTCTGCGTCTCTTCTATGATTCTGCTTACAGTTATGACCAACTTTTCCTTTATGTTGTTGGACATTTTTCAAATAGCCGCTCGAAAGTCCTTGATCATGTTGTCATTTTCAATTGAATACTGTTTCTCTGGATCTTATTTTCCTCGTTTTTTTTTCTCCCCCCCCCCCACAGGTACAGGAAGTTTTTTTTTTTTATTGTACATTGAACATTTTGGATGATAGGCTGTAGATATTGCATTTTGTTACCTTGTTCTGAGCTGTTAATACGGCCTCCAGCTTTCGGCATTATCTGAAATCTTTACTGAGTTCTTTTAACAGCTCAGATGTTGCTTTTCCTTGAACAGCTTAGATTCTCCCAGTGTAAATTTTAAGGATATAAAAAGAATTTGAAATGAGTTTATTCATACTTTGGGGCCCCCTGCTATGGGATGCCCTGTTTTTGAGAAGTCCCCTTAGTTTCTGTCCTTTTTATAGCATCTTTGAACTTTGTAACCTGTGTTCCCAAGTCAGTAGGAGATCTAGTTGGATGTTTAGTACCACTCTACTGATTCATGCAGTCTATAAAATTTCCTATTAAAATTCAGTCCAAATACAAATCATATATTTTGTATACAATATAACTCACTCTTCCTAAGTTACTGTTGAATGTGTTTTGACAAATACAGATAGCCATGTTACTGTTATCATAGTCATGATATAAAATATTCCTGTTATCCCCAAATGTTCTCTTATGACCCTCAGAGATCAGTCCCCTCCCACCACTCTAGCTCTTAGCAATCACCCATCTGTTCCTCTCCCTATAGTTCTGCCTTTTGTAGATGATATGCAAATGGCATTATACAGTATATAACTTTTGTTTGCATTTTTCACTTACCATAATTGTTTTGAGATTTGTCCATTCACCAGCTGATAGGTTTCTCTCAGGTTTTAGCAAGCATGTATATAAAGCTGCAAACATTTATGAAACATTCTTTGTGTGGATGTGTGGTTTCATGTTTCTTGGGTCAATGTCTAGGAGTGGAATTGCTGACTTGTTGGAAAGAATATGTTTACCTTCGGAAAATAGTTTCTTAAAAAGTGTTCGTGTAATTTTGCATTGCCGCCATTAAGACACGAGAGCTACATTTGTTCTATGTTATTGGCAGACTGGATATTGTCAGTGTGTTAAATTTTAGTCTTTTTGGTTGATGTTTAGTGATACCTCATTGGGGTTTGATTTTACACTTCCTTGATGTCTAATGTTATTGAAGATATTTCTATTTACTTATTTGCCATTTGTATATCTTTCGTGAAGCACCTGTTTGAATCCTTTGTCCCCACCTTTTTTTCCAAATTGTGTTGTTTTTCTTATTATTGAGTTGTAAGGTTATATATTCTTTATAGAACTCATTTATTAAGATATATTTTGCAAATATTTTCACCTAGTGTATGACTTGTTAGCTCATGGTCCCCATCCTCCATGTTCAAAGCCGGCAATGTTGCATCTCTCTTATTCGTCTTTCATCATCAGCTATCTTTCTTGATTACATCTACAAAAGGTTCCCCATTTTTTAGGACTCATTTGATTAAATTGAGCCTTACTGGATAATCTGGGATAATCTCCCCATTTCAGATCCCTACCCTTTGTCACATCTGCAAAGTCTCTTTTGTCTTATGAGGTAACATATTTACAGGATGCAGAGATTAGGTCATGGACATCTTTGTGGGGTCATTATTCTGCTTAGCATAACTTTATAGTAATTTTTTAAATTAGATAGCATGACTCCACCAAATAGTTTCTCTTTTTAAAATTTGCTTTGGCTAGTCTTAGGGTCTTAACACTTCCAAATTCTTTTAGAATCATCTTGAGAATTTAAGAAAAAAAACCCTGCTGAGATTTTGATTGGAATTACATCAAGTGTATAGAGCGCTTTGGAGTTAAGTTATAAGTATACTATGTCTTACAGTTTATCAACACTGTATATATCTCCATTTATTTATACTTTCTTTAAATTTTTCTAAGCAGTATTTTGTACTTAATCATGTACCAAACCAAACCAAACCTGTTGCAGTCAAGTCGATTCTGACTCATAGCGACCCTATAGGACAGAGTGGAACTGCCCCATAGGGTTTTCAAGGAGCAGCCGGTGGATTTGAACTGCCAACCTTTTGGTTAACAGTCAACACTTAACCAGTGCACCACCAGTGCTGCTAATAGTGTACAGGTCTTGCATATATTTAAAATTTATTTCCATGCATTTTATGATTTGAAGCTATTATAAATGATATTGTAATCTTAACACCAATTTCTAATTATTCTTTTCTAATATATAATACAGTTAATTTTTATCTGTTGATATTATATCATGCAATCTTGCTAAACTCACTAGTTTTAGTAACTTTTTATTGAGTTCATAGGATTCTTTATGTAGTTGATCATATCATCTACAAATACAGTTTTACTTCCAATCATTATGCCTTTTATTTTTATTTTTTAGTTTTATTATGCTGCCTAGATCCTCTAGTATAAAGTTTAAGTGAAGTGATGAGAGTGAACATCCTTGCCTTATTCCTCATCTTAGGGGGAAGACATTCAGACTTTGACCTTTAGGAATGGTGTTATCTATAGTTTTCTGGTAGATGCTCTCTTGTTTTTTAATATGTATTTTTCTTTTTTTATGGTAAATACAGAGGTAACAAAATGCCTGCCATTTCAGCAATCTTCACACGTACTGCTCTATTTAGTGACATTAGTTAGTAGATACTCTTTTATCTGGTTATGGAGTTTTCCTTCTATTCCTATTTTTTTGAAAAATTTGATAAAATGCTTTTTCTATGTCTATTGAGATCATTCATACCCACACACATATACGTATACATACGTATTTATATTTGGTCTGTTAATATGGTACATTACCTTATTTATTTTTGAATGTTAAAACAACCTTCAATTTCCATGATAAAGCTCACTTGGTTGTGATGTGTGTTTATGGAGGGTATTGGTTTGTAGTTTTATTTTCTTATGATTTGTTTTTCTAGTTTTAGTGTTAGCATAATACTGTCCTCATAAAGTGAGTTGCAAATTGTGTCACCTTCTTCTGTTTTCTAGAAGCGCTTTTGTAATCGTGGTATTATTTTTTCATTGTATGTTTGGTGGAATTTGCCATTGAAGCCATGTGAGCCTGAAGTTTACTTTGTTGGAAGGTGTTAACTATAAATTTAATTTCTTATACATACGGTCATAATATATATGAAATTAAATTTATAATTAAAACATATGTAATATGTATATTTACACATGCGTACATGCACGCACATATATACTGCTAAACACACACAATCTGTTTCTTTTTAAAGAAGGTTTGTTACTTTGTGTCTTTGAGGAATTTGTAGGGCAGATAAGGAGGCATTTTAGGACTTTGTCTACCACAAATGCCATGTGAGGTGTTTTGAACTCATCCGTAAAATATCAGGGATTCCTTATTGCTGTCACAGTGAGGATGATGGATCAGAAAGGAAAGATACTGGCAGAAGAAAAATCACATTCTTAGCAATCTCTATTTTGATTTCGTAATGTTATTTAATGTTTTTTAGTGGAGGTTTAAATCACAAGCGTATGTTTACTAGTGTACAAACTAGAATAAAGAATACTCACTGCTGCCGAGTCAATTCCAACTCATAGTGACCCTATAGGACAGAGTAGAACTGCCCCGAGTTTCCAGGGAGTGCCTGGTGGACTTGAACTGCTAACCTTTTGGTTAGCGGCCATAGCTCTTAACCACTACGCCACCAGGGTTTCCAAATAATGAATAGGGCCAGACAATAACAACAACATAATCAAGATATTCAGTACTCAAGGCCAGTTCATATACAAAACGATCTGGTAGGTTGGTTCTTATTGGGTGTACTTCCTAAAGCAAACAATTTTTCTTTTGATAGAGACTTAAACACCTGAATCACATTAATAACATTTTTCTTCAGCACAGTCTTAGTGTGGGTTACTTCCTTAGTTAGCTAACCTCATACTTTATATATAGATTCTTACTGGCTTCAACTTTTAAATCTGCCTTCGTTTGTTTGTATTCTTTGGTCTTAGAGTTATACTTTTTTCAAGATATATTTTTTCCTCTGAGTACCACATTTCCTCTGAATACACACATTATATATATTGTGTGCATGTTTACATGAAGTGTATTTTGCCCATTTTGAGAGTTGTTGTCTTTTAATAGAGAATTTAACCAGTTTACATTTATTGCTTGTATACTTGAATGTTAGCTTAGTAAGTATTAGCATTTTAGTTTCAAATCATTTTTGCTTAGGCCTTGGAAACTGTTTCTCAATTCTGTTTTTGCATTCATTATTGCTGACAAGAAGTGATGCCTGTCTGTCTCCATTTCATTGTAAATGACGGGTTTTCTTTCTTCTGAGAATCTTACAATGTTCCCTTAATCCTTGTTTATTAAAATTTTTGCCAGTATTTCTAGGTGGCAATTGGTAGGACAGTTTACTCTAAAGTTGGTGTTTAGGCAGTTTAGGCAGGCAATATAACAGAGATTAAGAGTGGGTGCTTTTGTGGGGATACATAGATCAGTGGAGTAGAGCTAAAGACCGTTTGTATTACAGGTACCTTATCTGTTAAATGGAGACCCTGTGTGGCATAATGGTTAAAAGCTATGGCTGCTAACCAAAAGGTTGGCAGTTCGAATCCACCAGGCACTCTTTGGAAACCGTTTGGAGCAGTTCTACTCTGTCGTATAGGTTCGCTGTGAGTTGGAATGAACTCAACAGCAATCAGTTTGGTTTTTTGGTTTATCTGTTAAATGGGAATTATGCTTAATAAATGGAAGCTCTTATTGGTATTTTCAGAATTTTTTGTTCTAGTATAATTTCTCTGATTATACTCCTTTATTTTCTCTCCTTCTGGTACTCCTTTTCAACAGATATTGGACCTCCTGGATCACTTTCCTGTGTCATCTTACTTTTTTCTTTTTCCATTTTTGATCTTTAATACTGCATTCTAGACAAATTCCAGCTGACTAATAGGAAGAAAAATCTGGTGAATTTAGAAAACAATTTGGAGGATGGTACACCGAATACTACTTGATATTTCTTAGAGCACCTAGCCTACAATAATTGCCATGGGTTGATACAGAATACTTGATATTTAATTGAATGAGTTTTGAAATATCCACGAGCTTCCTGTTATTGTTTTCATAGCACAGCTTTAACCTCTGAAATTTTGTTGATTCTGTTTTGCTTTGTATTATAGATTTATCTTGAAAGATCATTTATTTCAGAATCTAGTAAATATACGTTTTAGAAGTTCCTCAGACCCATTCTTACATTTGGTGATGTGAGCTCTCATTGAGAGTTCTTGTTTTTTCTTGTTTTTTTCAAATGTGTTGTCAGTGTAATACCAAAAGATGAGACACTTTTACTGTCTCTGTCTCTCTCTCTCTTCTTTAATGATAAAATTTTTAAAAAGTAGAAAAAAATAAAATGCTATCTAGGAATGTTAAATACTGCTTCAAATAAATCATTTCATTGATACACTATTTAAGAGCTATTTATTTTACCTTCCCCTCCACAAGTGTTTGTCAGCTTTGTAATTATTACTTAGTTTATAATTTGATTTCTGATATGTAGTAGATGATAGTGGAAATTTATTATTTGGTATTTTCTATAATTTTACAGATGCTTTGTATTTGGTTCAGAAGATACATACCAAACTGTATATAAAGTATACATTTTCTTTCAATGCCAAATGCCTTTCATTAATGGTATGTAATGGTAAAAGATGGATTTGAAGGGTTCACTTAAATGCAGTTATTGTTTTATTTCCCTTCGTTTATTCCCTGATATCTGTATATGATATTGTAAATTAGTGTGTTGGATAGTAGTTTAGCAAATGTCATGTAATTTTTTCCATTGCAAATATGATGAAAAGAACATATCAATGTTTCTAAAATGACATGTTGTTGTTAGGTGCTGTTGAGTCGGTTCCAGCTCATAGCGACCCTGTAGGACAGATCAGAACTGCCCCATATGGTTTCCAATGAGTGGCTGGTGGATTTGAAATGCCAGCCTTTTGGTTAGCAGCCGAGCTCTTTACCACTATGCCACCAGGGCTTCATAAAATGACATAGACATTGGGAAAAGGATCATTTAAAATTATTTCATTTTATTAGTATGCACTTAAATAAAAGTTGCATATTTTGTTTGCCAAAATTATAAATTAAAAGACTGCTGCACAACTTGTCATATGCTATCAAAATAACGGAGCTCCTAGATTTTAACAATTTAGGAGAGATTATTTTATGTTAGAGTTTTTTTTTTTTTTTTAAATTAATTAATTAATTGATTTTTTAATTGTACTTTAGATGAAGGTTTACAGAACAAATAGTTTCTCATTAAACAGTACACATTGTTTTATAACATTGGTTAACAACCCCACAACATGTCAACACTCTCCCTTCTCAACGTTGGTTTCCCTATTATCAGCTTTCCTGTCCCCTCATCCCTTCTAGTCCTTGTTCCTAGGCTGTTGTGCCCCTTTAGTCTCATTTTGTCTTAAGGGCCTGTCTAATCTTTGGCTGAAGGGTGAACCTTGGGAGTGACTTCATTACTGAGCTAAAAGGGTGTCCGGGGGCCATACTCTCGGGGTTTCTCCAGTCTCTGTCAGGCCAGTAAGTCTGGTCTTCTTTTGTGAGTTAGAATTTTGTTCTACATTTTTTTCCAGCTCCGTCCAAGACCCTCTGTTGTGATCCTTGTCAGAGCAGTCAGTGGTGGTAGCCGGGCACCATCTAGTAGTATTGGACTCAGTCTGGTGGGGGCCGTGGTAGTTTTGGTCCATTACTCCTGTGGACTGATCTTTCCTTTGTGTCTTGTTTTCTTCATTCTCCCTTGCTCCCTCAGCCAGCAATTCGGTCCTTCATGGACTTTGGATGTGTCTGTGGAGCTTCCGTGACGTTGCCTTGTACAAGTTGTGCTAGCTTCCCCAGTATTGTGTACTGTCTTACCCTTCATCAAAGTTACCACTTTATATTAGAGTTATTATAAAAATTTTCAGCATATTGATATGACATATAAATACATTTTCTTCCCTCTATATTTTCTTGGCCTTTCCAGTATGACACTAGGATATTCAGACTACCCAGATGCTATACATTTTATTAATTCTGGGATCTTTTAATATACTTAACATATCTTAGATACCTTATGAGGATACAATATAAAAATATATTCCCTTTTGAAAAACATACCTTTTATTTAAGATCATTACTCTTTATTAATGAAGAGAAGTGATGCTTTATTTCTTTTCTTTGTCTTTTTAAGGTGTCCTAGTTTTACAGTGGTTAAAGCACTCAGCTGCTAGCTGAAAGGTTGGTGGTTCACACTCACCAACTGTTCAATGGGAGAAAGATGTGGCAGTCTGCTTCTGTAAAGATTACAGCCTTGGAAACCCTGTAGGGCAGTTCTACTTTGTCCTGTAGGGTCACTATGAGTCAGAATAGACTCGGAGGCAATGGGTTTTTGTTTTTTTGTTTTTCTGTCTTTTTAATGCTGTAACTCCCTCAGCTGAAATTTTTTTTAGTCTTTGGACTTATGGATATTACATAAAAGTACTGTTATAAACATAATTAATGTCTGTGAGTTACTTAGTGGTCTTGTGTGCACTCAAAGATACATAAGAGTAAGCTTTCTTATATTGGTTCGATGCAGTGAACTGATGGTAATGAGGAAAAGTTTGATGATAACGTGATATGTCAATGTATACATACAGAGTTGAAAATAACTCTGATAGCACAATATAGAATCAAGTGTATTAGCATTTGAAGATATTCAGAGTTATGTTAGCAGAGTCCAACTCTCTATATTACATTTGAATTTGTTTTACCATACATGTCTCTTGTGGCTTCAGTTGTTTCAGCTATGGTATTTATAAGCCCCACTTACAAACAAGATTGTCAGAAGTGTCAGTTTAATATATATAAATACAAACTCCTGTTTATTGGGGCCTGTCTATGTCAAGCAGCATCTGTGGTGGTAGGGATACAAAAATTGTACATTTCTCGTGCCTCTATTCACAATCTCAGACTAGGATGAATGGAAGACAAATAAATAATTACCATGCAATGGCATAAATGCTAAAGTAGAAGTTTATGCAATATATACGCTTAGGTAGCTCCTACAGAAATAGAGATTTAATACTGTGTAGTGGAGGGTTGTTCAGTAAGGTCTTCACAAAGAAAAAAGTATACCCCCAAGTAGGTTAGAAGGATGAGAAAGAGGGAAAGTAGAGTAAATACACCTACTCCTCATTTATCGACTATCTCGTTACCTGACATTTTGCATTTATGACAATATTTAAAAAAAAATCTACTATCCACCTATTTTGTGCATTAATGAGGCGACAGGCATGGTGGCCATGGTTGAGGAGCGCCCCCTCCCTCAAGGAGGGTCTCCTCCGGGCAGCCTCCGGGAAACCAGGCCGTGTTGCCCCGTGCTCTCTGTTCCCACCTGCCGGCGTGGGCACCATCGCCAGCCTCCTCTGTGGCCACGGCCTCGGGATGGACTCATAAGCAGCACTGAGCCAAGGAGGTGCCTATTCTGGGTTCCCAGCTCTTATGTGGCCCGAGGCCCTGCAGCTCAAGATTGCTGTGGGGTGGGGAGGAAAGAAAGAGGCATTGGAGAGGGTGTTTGGAAGAAATGTGTGTGAGTTTAATGACATCCCCAAGTGAGCCAAACTGGGCCTGAAGCCTCTGCCTTGGTGGAGCTGGATGCCTGGCCAGGCTCCCAGTGCCCTCGCAGGAAGCCCAAGTCTGGATCCTCAGTGATTTGCCAGGCCTGGAGGGCAGAGCAGGCTCTGGAATTGTGAACGCTGGGCTTGCCGGGGCAGCAGTGAAGCCCTAGAGGCAGCTCCTCAAGGGACACTCTGAAGTGGTTAAGACCTGGACCCTCCAGTCACACAGCCTGGCTTTATCCAGCTTTGTCTCCTCTAAGCCTCCTCCATAGACAAAAAATCCATAACAGGACTCGTCACAGTGCTAAGCAGATCAGTAAATCTTAGCTGTTATTATTTCAGTGATCATATTTTCTAAATACAAAAAGTCAGACAAATGGATGGTCTGAAAACAAAAAAAGAGACTCCGTTTTTGCATAAGGCTGATTTTCCCATAATGACCTGGTCTTTGGATCCTAGCCATCTCGAAAAGTGAGGAGTCAGTATATAGTGGTTTAGATAATTCGTTCTGACTTATAACACATTCACTTGCCCTAGATGTCTCCTGTTGTTTGTTTGGGACTCATTTGACTTGCACCAGCAGGCTGAAATTTAAAAAAAGAGATACTCAGATGATTTAGTTTTTCTTCATATTGTCAGCTTTTATAAAGAAATTTGAAACTAATAGCTACAAGGAAGTTGTGCATTTGTGTGTGTGCCTTTAACCATATGGCTATCCCTCATTAATATATTCTGTGATTGAGTAGGTTACTTCATATTGATTTTTAGTCAGTCACACATAGTAATAGATCTTATAAATAGTATATATTGGTTTTATGTGTTTATTGGTAGAATTTTAAAGCTGTTAAACTCTCAGAAACCTTCCCCTTAAGCTATATTAATAGTTGTGTTTTTAAAAATCTTTAGTTGTAGGTTTTTTACAAAGTCAGTATTAAAAAAAAGTGAATACGTTAATGTTCTAAATCTGAATAGAAAGATGAGTCTGCAGTATCCCAAGCACTAAACTAAGTACCTTAGCTTTTGTTATTTTTGATTGGTCATCTGTTTAGTATTTTGAAAGTTCAAATTGTTGTAATATATGTAGACTTTCTACCTTTCTAATTGTACACTGAAATGTTTCTCTTCAGGGTTTCTAAAAGAGATTCTTTCCCCTTTCCTCCCTTCCAGCGATGTGCATTTTGTAAGCACCTTGGAGCCACTATCAAATGCTGTGAAGAGAAATGTACCCAGATGTACCATTACCCTTGTGCTGCTGGAGCTGGCACCTTTCAGGACTTCAGTCACTTCTTCCTTCTTTGTCCAGAACACATTGACCAAGCTCCTGAAAGATGTAAGTTTACTAGAGATTTATTTTAAAACATTTATCACTGTATTTACTTAAACTAGCAAATTGTATAAATTCATGTTACTGTACTTGCATTAAAAGGTAATGTTATATAATGCTGATAAATCTGAAGGATCTTTCCCAGAAGTCTTTGGGAGGAATCTGTTTTCGACACTTTCATTGAAGTTAAATCTGAAAAATTAATTTTTCAAAAATTCAAAGATAGTTTGTGTTTTTTATTCTTATCTTGAAAAAAAATTTTAAATCACTGCAGAAAGATTGAAATACTAGGTATGTATGTCTAGTATGTATCGTAAATTAAGTCATAAAAGAAGCTAAACAATATTAAATGTCTTTTACAGTAAAAAAAATCACCTAGTTGGAGAATTAGAAGATGATTCACTTAGGTGTTATTTCAGGACACACATTAATAGGATCACCAAACATTTTGAAATTCTTGGAAATTGTATAACCCTAATACTCATGATAAAAATCTCTGCTAGTGCTCCTTCTTGATTCATCTCTCTTGGTTATTTGTAATCCTCAGTTGTACTTTTTTTCTTCCTTTTCCAAACAGTATTTAAAACTCAATGAAAATATTAAAATATTTAAAGTTTATGTTATACAGAAAATTAAAATTCTTCCCATCTTTATCATTAAGCAAAGAGGTTCCCTGTTACCTACTTTGTGGGTTTCCAACAAGCATGTATGTGAAATCTCCATTATGCTTTATTCAGTCTTTTTTTATGTCACTCTTAGTTACTAGTTGTTTGCGTTTATCTGTGTATTAACAATGTTGATAAAGACTTTTTTCTACCTTTACCAGCTTGGTGAAACATAAATATAGCTAACTCAAGCATAAATTAATCTCAAATACAATTAGACTACATGTTCTTTTTTTTTTTTAATTTTTTGTTCAGCACCATAATTTTATCTTCACTTAAAATTATCTTGTGTCTGTATCTATAATCATTTTTCCCTTAGACAATATACATAAATAAATTATATGTAAGGCAAATGAAACTTCAAATTATATTTAGGCTAAGAAATAAGGGATTTAAAGTTTAAAAAATATTCTAGAGTACACATTATTAAATCTGGGAGAAAAAACATTCTTGACACAACAACTGTTAAATTGTTATTTATTAGAAGACCTAATGTAGTGAATTACTTCAGTAAGTGTATAAACTAAGAAGATGCTGTCAGTCATCAGAGTGGATTTTATTCTAGGTGCTGTACGAGTCTACATTTTATTCAAACTTTTGTATTCAGTCATACTTCAGACCTCAATAAATAATGTGTACACTTTTCTATGAATAAGTGTCTAACGTTAAGAGATTTTATAACTTAATGGCACTGCTACTTTCTCTTGAAGACTGTGCCCTGGTGGTGTCTACCCTAAGTTATATGGCAGAGGTCATAAATCATTTTATAAATTAATGAAGTGTAAGAAGTGATGTGAGATGATTGGCCATTTTTTATCACACACACAGTGAAAGATTCATGCTGGCAGCATAAAGCTAAAAGATGGAATGAAGTTACTTATACTGCAGCTTGTTCCCAGATAGACTGATGGAGACTTATAAAAATACGTGAACAATAGGAGAATAAAATTTTAAGTAAGGAAATTTGGCCATGGAAAAATAAGGAAAAGATAAATACGAAGGCAATGGTGAGACTGATCTGCAAAATAAATCATGCTTCTAGAGATAAACCGCAAATTTAGCGATAGAGCTGTCCAGCAGTCAACACAAAGGGAAATATGAACACTGGCTGGATTCACAATATATATAATATAACAAGAGTTCACTTGATACTGAGATTAGAGGGTAAGTTAAGAGGACACTATATACTGTAGTGAGTAGTTGTCTTAAAAAGCTGCCTTGCAGTATGAGAAACAAATTCCCTAGAGCTACTTCTTATAACATCCTTCAAAATAAGCCCAACGGAGTAAATTCAATTCCCTGGGGATCTTAAATAATGCAGTCTAAATACTCAGTTTTCTGACCATCTGTCTTAATCTAATAATACAATTTACAGTATATTGCAGATAAAATGAACTGAACAGTCTGCATAAAATATTTCATAAATATTTTTATTTATACTGATTAGAGCTATGTGTCATGACACAAGGTACTTACGTTTTTAAAATGGGGATATCTTAAGTCATAGTGTTATGAGGGTTAAATGACAATAGCTGGTAGAAATCACAGCATTGTGCTTTGTATATGTTAATTGCTTTAAAAAAAGGTAGCAATTTTAGCTAAGGCTCAATTGTGAGAATAATAATATGTATATATGTTGTTGTTAGGTGCCGTTGAGTCGCTTCTGACTCATAAGGACCCTCTGTACAACAGAACAAAACACTGCCCAATCCTGCACCATCCTCATAATCGTTGTTAAGCTTGAGCCCATTGTTGCAGCCACTGTGTCAGTCGGTCTCATTGGGGGTCTTCCTCTTTTTCGCTGACCCTCTACTTTACCAAACATGACGTCCTTCTCCAAAGACTGGTCTTTCCTGATAATATGTCCAAAGTATGTGAGACAAAGTCTCGTCATCCATGTATTATGCTGCTGGCTAAGTGAAGAACAATATGCTTTGATAGCTGAGTTAGGAGTAAGACTGACATCTTTTTATGAAAGTTACAAATTAATAAAAATATGGGCCTATTTAGAAGGAAATCCCATGAAAGAGAGTTATTTGTGAGCAAGGCCAGGATTTTCATTAGAAAATAATTTTAGGTGTGTTTTAAACAAACAAAAAAACCAAGCCCATTGCCCTCGAGTCATTTCTGACTCATAGCAACCCTATGACCCTGTGTGACGTGTGCTCTATCATAGGTAAATTGCTGACTGTGGCCCCAAAGTTATTTTCGCGATGATGCAAGGACACACTAACTTTGTCTGCAATTTTTGCACTAAATATCTATCTAGGAGATATAACCAGATATACATCCTGAATTGTAGTCTGCCTGTCAGGGAAAGCTGAGTGACCAGCCATTCAAGATCAGAGGGAAGAACATTTCAGGTAGAGTAATAACTACTGCATAGGCCTTAACGAATAAGGTTGGCATGATTAAGGCACAGACAGCTAGTTGTTGTGCCTGGAACATGGTAGTAGAGTTGGATGGTAGAGACACCTTCAAAGTGAACAAAGGCTAGATCTTGCAGGCGTTATAAGCAAGGGTAAGGATTTGGATTTTATTACATCTGCAATGAAGCCTTTGCAGGGTTTAAATATGGGAATACTGTATCTCTTAATACACACACACACAGACAAATCCCTGTCCCCAAACATATTTACTTTTCATCATTGAGCTTTTATTCCTTCTACTTGGTTTAAGTTTTTAACTCCAACCAGATTTCCTTGTTTGTCTTAGGGTCTCTTGACACCAAGTCCTGCTACTTTTCTACCATCTGAAATTTTGTTAGGTCCTTGACCTTTCCTACCTGCCTACCAACTATACAGGCTAGCATCTCTGGACTACATCCATGATTTACGTTTTCTTTCTGGAGGCTCCATTTGATAGGCGCATCGCCCGGCACAGTGTCCTGCCGATCAGAAGCATAGATGATATGTATTGTAATGTTGGTGTAAGTTATGAAGCTGTGCTGATTTGGCCCTTTGTAAATCGATGCTGTCTGACAACAGTGTGACTTCTTCTGTTCTTCACCAGTGCTTTTATTCTTATCTACTTTCTAGACTTTCTCAGACAGTAGTCTCACCTTCCTATTTGACTAACCTTTAGGGCCTATGGTAAGCGCCCTTTCAGTTTAAGCTCAATATTTTCTTCTATTTTTCCATCTCTTCAGAGGTGTCACTTAGGAAGTGACCTTCTCCAAACTTTATCCTTTTGCTTCTCCCACTCCTTTCGACTGCCACTAGAACCTTGCTCCGCCTGCCTCATTTATCTTCTTCGTTCTCTGCCTCTGCTGGCATTTTCCTTTCTGGTTTCATGCCTACTAAGGTATTCTTTACCTTCCCTGCCTTTCTAGTGGGAGGCAATATTGATCACTAGTAAAGAGCATGACCTTTGAGTCAAATAGACCCAGATTTAACTCTTGTCCTCTCTTAAATTTTTATCTTTAGCTTTAGCCTTTCACTTAGTCTCTTGTGCTTTTCTAACTGCTGAAGAAAATTAGCACTTAGTTGTTTGATTATTGGTTCAAACTTAATGTGTCTGTGGCTTATGTATATATATACATATACTTCTCACATGATACCAAAGCTATTCAGTAATATCATCTTCTCATACATAATCTCCAAAAGGCTGCGTTAGTATTTCCATATATATCTTGTCCCCAATGGGAGAGAAGACCGCAATCAATCTCTCATTTCTTTGTATAGTATTTTTTTTCTATTATTGTTTTTTACATGTTGTTGTGTGCCGTGGAATCGATTCTGACTCTTAGTGACCCTATGCATAGTAAATGTTTTTGGATTAAACTGTATCTCATGGATTTTTTTAAGGCTAATTAATAACCAGTGATACATACTTGTCAGACAGCATGACAGTATTGTCATTAAGGAATTATTGGAAACTGTCATAGAATAAAAAATGATCTCTGCCACAGTGATATACATAAGTTGTTGCAGAGTGGGCTTTACTGTATAGGACAGTGTTGTGCAATAGAAATATAATGTAAGCCATATAAGTAATTTTAATTTTTCTAGTAAAGTTAAAAAAAAGCATTTGAAATTAATTTTAATATTATATTTTATTCAACCCAATATACCCCAAATATGCATATTTCAATATGTAATAAATATAAAAATTATTGAGATATTTAACTTTTTTTGAACTAAATCTTTATAATCCCATGTGTATTTTATGTGCACAGCACATCTCAGGTCAGACTAAATACACTTCATGTGCTCAATAGTCACATATAAGTAGCCACATGTGGGTGTCATGGCAAGTTGAAGTGTCAGAGTTGCAAACTCTGGGAAGTTTCACAGAAGGATTTTAGGTAGTATGCTTGGCAAATTACAATAGAAAGATGGACCGAGTATCTGATAATCAGAGTTGAATATTTGCCACAGTTTCTATAAGTTTTGAAGGTAGGAAAAATCAAAGATTAGTTTTTCAATGTACATAGCTTGAAAGGATAAATACTGGCATTCTCTCTATTAGTATTCAGACAAATAATTCACCCCAATATGTTATTTCCATCAAAGATGAACTAATTTATAACACATTTTTAAATAAATGATTTGTCAGAATGCTTATCACTTAAAGACCCATTTAAAAGTGATTTGGAAACAAATCCTTCATTTTAAGTATATTTAATAAGACTTGATTTATTCTATACAGCTGGAATACTTACAAAGTTGAAAAAGACAAGCTCCCTGTCCTTAAATATTTCACAGAATTTTGTTGTAATCGATTATATAACAGAGTATCTTCTAAGCATATAGGGAAAAGGAATATTCCACAATTAAGTGGGTATTTAGGTGTGGTAGCATTAGGTGCCAGGGAATATGTTTGAGCAGAATTTTGAAGGCCTGTTTAGAATGGGCTGGGAACACACAGAAGGGACAGAATTTCAGACAGAAGGGATCAAGTACATAAGAGCGCTCAGGCACTGAATGAACAGCATGTTGTGCTATGGGCATGCAGACTACCTGATAGGATTAGGAAACAGTGGTTCTATGATTTAATTGGAAAGGGGAGTGTCTTAGTTTCTTAGTGCTGCTATAACAAGTATTACAAGTGGGTGAATTTAATGAACAGAAATTTATTTTCTCATAGTCTGGGAGGCTACAATTCCTAATTCAGGGTGCCAGCTCTAGGGGAAGGCTTTCTCTGTCTGCTCTGGGGGAAGTTCCTAGTTTCTTCTCCATTTCTGTTCCTCGGTTCCTTGGCGGTCTTCATGTGGCATGTATCTTCCCCTCCATTTGTGCTTGCTTTTCTGTGCCTGTTCTGTAGTTTTTGTATCTCAAAGGTGATTGCCTTAAAACATACCCTACACTGATATGGCATCATTAAAATAACAAAGAAAATCTTGTTCCCAAATAGGATTACATCCACAGGTACAGGGGTTTAGGATTTACAACACATATTTTTGGGGGGCATAATTTGATCTCATAACAGGAGGTAAGGGCCTTTTTTTTGCTTCATACTAGAACATTTTGATTTTTTTCCTTTTGGGTGAAAGGGAACTATTGATGGATTTTAATTTAAGCAGTGATTAACAATTAGATTTACATATTTGAGAGCTTGCTTTGGATGCATGGAAGATGATTTAGAGGAGGTCAGAACTGTAAGTAGGAATTCCATTAAATAGATACTGCAGTCAGATCAGGGTAAAATAGGATAGACTGAATTGTACCAATGGAAGGAAGAAGTACAATGTATAGAAAGTTTAGTAAGAATTTGTGTTCAGTTGGATGTGTTGGTCAGGGAGGAGTTAAGAGTCAATGATGATAGTAAGACTTCTGCCCTTACCCAGGCAGTTGAGAAAAAAGGGAGAAGTGCTAGCTAAGTTTCATTTTAGAGGCACCAAGTTTGAGTATCTTTATAACTTTTGTCTGTTGACATCCAGTAAGACTAGAAAATAAAGGTTTGGGGTTTAGGAAAGTAGTCTGGGGCTGGTGGTACAGAATTGTGAATCGTGGTGATATTTTATGACGTGGGAGTTGATGTGATCACAAAAGTAGAATTAATAAAGAAGGAACAGGATGAAATCCTAAGAGACTTTCAGCATTTAGAGGGATTGTAGAGGTACAAAAACCACCAGAGGAGGATGAGATGGAGGTGTCAGAAACCTAAGGGGAAATCAGGAGAGAGTTGCCTTGTATAGCCTTTTGCCATAGAAGCCAAGGAAAGGGAAGTCTTAATGGAGGAGTGGTTAGTAATATAAATGCTGCAAAGTGCAAATAAGGCAAGACTTAATAAATACCATTGGATTTAGCAACTATATGGTCACTGATAGCCGCACATTTGATGAATGGTAAGTACAGAGGCCAGCTTCTGAAGTGTAAATCAAGGGTCCACAAACTACAGCTTGCAGTCCCAGTACATCCCATGGCCTGTTTGTGTATGGCCTCCAAGCTAAGAATGTTTTTTACATTTAAAAAATGCTGTAAAGCATAAAAGAATATATGACAGAGAACCCTATGGCCCACAAAGCCTAAAATATTTACTGTCTGGCTTTTTACAGAACACATTTATTGACTCCTGGTGTAAATGAAAGGAATAGATTATTACTCTGTTTCAAGATGCTTGACTGGGAAAGAAAGAAGATAGCAAGGACTTGTAGCTAGAGAGGAATAGATAGGACTGACCAAACCTTCAAAAAACAAAACGGAGAAAAAAAAATTCATATTTATAATTTAAAATAGTCCTAGGATAAGCAGCTAATCAAACACTTTCATTGAGACTATATGTGTCAGATTTAGGCATATTTATATACATCAGCTAAAATTTTTAGGATTTTAGAATACATTATTTCCTTCTTATATTGTAATATGCATGAGTTTTACTGTGTACTTGGCAAGGCACATTTGTTTTCTGTTTTACATGGTAAAAGAACTGTTGCTAAAAAGTGCCATTTCTTTTAGTCCACCACATTTAGGGATAGATGGTATCCATAATGATATGGATTTTAATGCAACTAACAATTGATATAGATGAATATACAATTAGTATATGATATCTTATATTTGTATTTGATTATATAGCTTCCAGAGCCCTGGTGGCATAGTGGTTAAGCGTTAAGGCTGCTAACCAAAGGGTCGGCAGTTCAAATCCTCCAGCTGTTCCTTGGAAACCTTATGGGGCAGGTCTACTCTGTCCTATAAGGTTGCTGTGAGTTGGAATGGACTCGATGGCAACGGTTTTTTTGGTTTGTTTTTTGCAGCTTTCATCTATAGTGTTCTCCCTCATAAGACATTTTCTAGTATTAAAAAAACCCTTATTTGATTTGAGTAAAATTTAAGAGTCTGTGTATTTTGTTGGTACTTAAAAAGTATCTTAATCTAAATGCTATTAACATTAAACTTTGTCCCTTATCTCATTTTGTTAATTTCAAGGTATATTTAATTCCAGATAAAATGTTCACTTTCATACTGCAAAGCGTCTGTCAGTTGATATTTTCCTTCTTACGTTCTTTTCAGCAAGCATACACTGAGCATTGACTAGGTGCCCTGTATTATCATTGATATTAGAGATACAAAATAAAATAACAACTGTTTATTGTCTCAAGTAGATGTTGGCAAAAATAATCTCAAAACTGTATGAATTTCATGTGATTAAATTTAGATTAAACACACTACATTGTTTTTATTGAAATCTTTATTCTGATTGGATGTCAGTTCAGTGTGGATAATTTCAAGTGTCTGAAAGATTTACCATGCAAATTCCCTTCTAGTGATTTTTAAACTGTAAAGTCAGAAAAATATTAAATTTTTATACAACAAATTCATTGTTTTACTGTTAAATTGTAGCAAAGGAAGATGCAAACTGCGCAGTGTGCGACAGCCCGGGAGACCTCTTAGATCAGTTCTTTTGTACCACTTGTGGTCAGCACTATCATGGAATGTGCCTGGATATAGCGGTTACTCCATTAAAGCGTGCAGGTTGGCAATGTCCTGAGTGCAAAGTGTGCCAGAACTGCAAGTAAGTTTTAATTTCAGCTCAAAAGTCTATATTGAGTCTAAGAGAGGTGCTCAAGGTGTATGTAATATGATAAAGGTTGTTAATATTGCAGCTATATTCATTCAAACTGACTTTATAATGTCTTAAGTTAAAAAAAAATTGCTAGAATACTTACTAACATTTATATCATTTTGAAACAAGCCTAAACAAAACTAATTTTAGTAATTTAAATTCCTCTGGTTGTCTAAAAAGCTAATTTAAATTTGGCAAAAAAAAAAACTTTTAAATGAATGATATTAACAATTTAAAATAAATAAGCATGTGAAAAATAAGGCAACTTTTTTTGAGGGGAACTGGAGAGAAGATTTAATAGGAAACAAACTTCTAACTATAGAGATTAGTTATTAGAGTTGAGCCAAAGAGTCAGTGATATATCTGAATTTCCATTCCAGGAAGAACAATTTATATTGCAACTATTGTTTAAACACACACACAAACTTATCTGAAAGACAGTTACTTGGATAGAGCCTAGTCACCATAATTCTAAAACAAACTATTACGTAGCATCTAGATGTTTTTAATGGGAATATCTTTTCGTATTTGTTGTATTTCATCCCTTGGTCATTTCTCCAATCTCTCTATTTTTTTTTTTCCTCATGCTTCTAAGTAGCATGATAATTTGGGGATATTACTAGCATCTTTAGCAGTCTTCAAATTGTTTACAAGCTGAGAGTTTTTATAACCAAGAAAATTATACACAGCACTGCTATGATCAGTCTTTTATTACTTATTGAATTTGATAATAATAAGCATCAATATCTTGGAGTTATAGGAAATAACATAGGACTATATGCTGCATTCCTATATTAGTAAAAATTAAACTATTTTATACATTGTATCTGTGCTCAGTTTCTTGAGAAGAAGAAAATTGAAGAAAGAGTATTTGTTCTCTAAGATCTTTGTGTAGCTGAAGAGATAAAATAGTCAGTTTTATATGTAGAATTTGTTGAACTGAATTAGAAATAACTAGTCGCCTAGTAACCCATCTTCCTTTTTACTTCTGATTATCCCTAAGTTTTATGCAGAAGCTTCTCTCTCAACTCATCTTCTTACGTTCCCAGTTTTTTTCTTTTTCCCTTCTCTTGAATTAAATTCTTAGTATCTGGAAGTGATTATGATCAATAGCCAAGAATAAGGCAGAGATCATGTTGTAGGGCAGGGATGCAGTCTTTGGGGCAGATGAGTATTTAGGAAAAGGTTTTAGGTTTTTTACTACAATTCATAATAATGACAAGATTATTATTCTTAATAAATATTTATTTAGAACTTATTATTTAATGGATAATATAAGCTCTTGAACCAGCATTATATTTAATTCTAAGTTGCCCAGAGTTACACAGCTAGGAAACAGCAGGCTGAATGCAAACACAGGCCTCGTACCCAATCTGATCTTCTTTCCATCATATTACAATGTCTTTTCAATCCACAATACCAAGATTTGTTCCTTTCATGCAGCATCACTTAGCAGTTATAGCTCCTTCCTCAAGAAAGGATGGGTATCAGATGTCTTAAAGAGGAATGATCAGAGGTTGTACATCTTGCCTTAAGCCCGCCTCCTTTGCAGGAATCCTAAAGTGACTAAAGCAAGTTAACCATAGGTGCACTTTAAGCATACTCCTTTAGGGACCTTAGGAAGATACCTGCCTCATCCTCGGGGGGGGGGGTTACGTCTATCCTTATCTGTACAGAGACAAAATATACACTGAGGTGTTTATGAACTGTGCAGTTCCCAGGATTGATTCCTTTCATGGTTACTTATGTTATAAAACATAAGTTTAAAGATAAGGCATCATTAATGCTATCTTATTTTTTAGACAATCGGGAGAAGATAGCAAGATGCTAGTGTGTGATACGTGTGACAAAGGGTATCATACTTTTTGTCTTCAACCAGTTATGAAATCCGTACCAACCAATGGCTGGAAATGCAAAGTAAGTTCTTTATTTTTTAAGAAAAATATCATTTATATGTTTTATAGAGAGAGCAGACAAATCTAATACCTATTCAAATCTATACATTATCACAAACTTTTTAAAAAACAACTTTATTGAGGTGTAATTGATATTCAATAAACTGCACATATTTAAAGTCTGTAATTTGACACATGCATATACCCATGAAACCATCATCACCATCAAGAAAATGAACATATCTTTCACCCCCAAAAGTTTTCTGGTGCCCCCTGGTAATCCTTCCTTTCTAACTGTCCACCTCCCATGCCCTGCTTTCCCAGGCAATCTGTTTTCTGTCACTATAGATTAGTTTGCATTTTCTAGAATTTTATGTAAATGACATCATAGAGTATATATTCTTCTTTTGGTGTGGCTTCTTTAACTCAGTGTATTCATCCATGTTGTGTATATCAGTAGTGATTTTTATTGCTGAATAGTAGAGTTATCACAATTTGTTTATTGAATCGTGTTGATGAACATTTGGGCTGTTTACATTTTTGGACTATTATAAATAATGCTGCTATATTAACTAACATTTGTATGGTGCTTCATGGCTTAGAAATTGTTTTTGAGTGATTTATCTTTAATCTTCCCAGTAACCCTCTGAAAGAGGTGGTATCCCCATGAGGGAGCTGGGAGATTTTTAAAAGTCCACTAATTTATAATCCGTAGATAAAATGTATTAGCATTTTGATTGTTGGGGCACTTTCCAAGATCTATTTGCAGACTTAATTTTTTCCATGATTCTTTTAGTCAGTGATTTGCCATTCTTCCGTTTAGTTTTGTATCTGCATCATTGTGACCCTAAGCTATTCCTTGCTGATCTCTATGCTATTTGAGGAATCTACCAAGGCTCTGTTAGGCTCTGTAAACTCTACAGGTTGGTTGACAATTCTACTTAATGGGGCAAAGTTTGTATCATGCCAGGTAAGCAACAATAAAGGAGTCTTGGTGGTGCAGCGGTTAAGCATTTGGCTGCTTAGGTGAAAGATTGGCAATTCAAACCCACCCAGTGGCTTCCCGGGAGAAGGACCTGGCAATGTGCTTCCATGAAGATGATAGCCAAAAAAATCCTATGGGCACGGATTGGAAGACTTAATATTGTTAAGATGTCAATACTGCACAAAAATGATCTGTGGATTCAATGTAATCCTGATCAAAACTCCAACAGCCTTCTTTACAGAAATAGAAAAACCAATCCTCAACTTTATATGGAATGACAAGAGGCCCCAAATAGCTAAAACAGTATTGAAAGAGAAGAACAAAGTTCTTCACACTTCCTGATTTTAAAACATACTATACATCTACAGTAACCAGAACAGCCTGGTACTAGTATAACAATAGACATGTAACCCCCACAAAAAAACAAACCTATTGCCGTCGAGTCAATTCCGACTCATAGTGACCCTATAGGACATAGTAGAACTGCCCCATAGGGTTTCTAAGGAGCACCTTGTGGATTCAAACTGCTGACCTTTTGGTTAGCAGCTGTAGCACTTAACCACTACGCCACCAGGGTTTCCAATAGACACATAGACAAATGGAATAGAATTCAGAGTCTAGAAATAAACCCACACATCCACGATCAACTGATTTTTGACAAGAGTGCTAAGTCCATTTGATGGAGAAAGAAGAGTCTCTTCAATAAATGGTGCTGAGAAAACTGAATTTCCACATGCAGAAAAACGAAACAGGATCCATGCCTCACACCATACACAAAAACAAATTCCAAATGGATTAAGGACCTAAACGTACAAATTAAAACTATAAAATTCTTAGAAGAAGAAGTAGGGGCAACGTTACCAGGCCTAGCCAACAATAGATTATCTAATATAATAACAACAGCACAAACAGCAAAAGACAAAATAAATAAATGGAACCTCATAAAAATTAAAAAAAAAACTTCGTTCATCAAAATACTTGGCCAAAAACTGAAAAGACAAGCTCCCAACCAGGACAATATCTTCAGAAATCATACATCCAATAAGAATCTAATAATCTGTATATAAAACTTGGACAACTTAACAGAAAGACAAACAACCTAATCATAAATTGGGCAAAGGACTTGAATAGACATTTCACCAAAGAGGATATTCAGATGGTCACCAAACATATGAAAAGAAGCTCAGTGTCATTAGCCATCAGAGAGATGCAAATCAAAACCACAGTGAGATACCTCTTCATTCCCAGTAGGTTGGCTAAGATGAAGGAAAAAAAAAAAAAAAACAAATGTTGGTGAGGATGTGGGAAAATTGGAACGCTTATCCATTGCTGGTAGGAATGCAACGTGGTCCAGCTGTTATGGAAGACAGTGTGGCAGTTCCTCAAAAAAAACTAAAAATAGAAGTACCATGTGACCCAGCAATTCCACGCCTAGGTATATACCCAAAAGACTTGAAAGCAGAGACTCAAAAAGAGTCTTTTATATCAATATTCATTGCAGCAGTATTCACAATATCCAAAAGGTGGAAACAACCTAAATGCTGATCAACAGATGAACGGGTAAACAAAATGTAGTACTTACATACAATAGAATACTACTCAGCCAGTAGGAGAAATGAAGTCTTGATACATGCTACAGTCTGGATGGAGCTTGAAGACATTATGCTGAGTGAAATAAGCCAATCACAAAAGGACAAATATTGTATGACCTCACTTATATAAAAAAGCAAATGTATAGAGACTAAAGTCTATTAATGGTTACCAGGGGTGAGAGCGAGCAGGGTAAGGGAAGTTAACAGTGATGGAAAAATCACACTGACTAAGGGTAGGGTTGCACAGCTGATTACTGTAATTGCTGTCAGTAAGTTGTACACCTGTGAAAAGTTGAATTGGCGAAAGTTGTGTGATATATTTACAATGACAAAAAAAAGAAAAAAGAGTAGCTGCTGAGGCTGCTTATGTACAACCAAACACCTCATGGGATTTGGTTCCTTGGTTTGGAGGTTTAGGGTCATGGTTTCATGGGACATACCAGTTAATTGGCCTGATAATTTGTTTACTGCGTCTGTTCTACCTCCTACTTCTTTGTATACTGCCTGGGGTCTTAAAAGCTTGTAAGCTGCTGTCCAAGGCACAACAGTTGGTCTCTGTTCACCTGGAGCAACAGAGGAAGAAGAGGAGTCAGGAATAGGAAGAGGATATGGAATGTGTGGCTAATTGCTTCCATGAACAACTGCCTTCTTTGCTATGAGACCAAGAACTGGATGATGCCCGGCTACTGTTACTGAAATTTCGATCTAAGATTCCATAGAAGAATCCTGATCAAAAGGGGGGAAATGCAGGACTGAATTTCAATTCTCATAGATTCTCACTTTCTAGAGCCATGGAGGGTGGATGAACCCCTGAAATTATTGCTCTAAGTAGTCTTTAAACCTTAAACCAAAAATATCCCCTGAAGTCATCTTAAAACCAAACAGTAGTTCAGTTTAACTAGTAAAAAAGGCCTGCCTTGAGCGTTCTGCTCTTTTAAGAACCATCTATGTGAGATCCAGAGCCTTGGTGGCGCAGTGGTTAAGAGCTCCGCTGCTAACCAAAAGGTCGGCATTTCAAACCCACCAGCCGCTCCTTGGAAGCCCTATGGGGGCAGTTCTACTCTGTCCTGTAGGGTTGCTGTGAGTAGGAAGTAAGTTGACTGCAACAGGTTTTTGGTTTTATCTGAGATCCAACTGACAACAGCAACTGGAAAGATTGATAGAAACCTTAGTGGCCAGTGAGTTTATGTTAACGAAGGAGGAACAACTTAGAAAAGGAGGGTGAGAATGGTTATACAACTCGAACATAATCTAATTGTGTATGTAGAAGCTGTTGAATTGGTATATGTTTTGCTGTGTATATTCTCAACAACAATAAAATAAATAAAATTTAGGGGAAAAAAGTGTATTATAAAATGAGAACAACAGAATAAAACCTATGAGGCAGTTCTGCTCTGTCACATGGGGTCACTGTGAGTCAGAAATCGACTGGACAGTCCCAAACAACAACAAGCAACAATACATTTTAGAGTTATTTGTATACAGAAGAAGTCGAAAGTAAAATAACTAAAGTTTACCTTTAATTCTCAACTGACTCAATAAATTTTTTTCTGTTTGGAAAATATTCACAAATAGTATTTACTGTCACCTTTCTTTGAATGTTCTCTAAAAGGACTAATCTATCTTAAAAGTAGTCCACGTGCTTCCTTTGACATCTATACTTTACAGGTACACTAATAAATTCTCAATTGAGAGTTCATGAGAGGCCTAGTGGTTAATTGTGCAAGTTTACTTATTTCTACAAGCAGATAGGACTAAAACTCAGGTTTCCTGTCTCATAATATTCCGATACGCTGTCTCCTGGTGCCATCATACTATACTAACTTGAGTAACAAGGGCTTATTCTCCCTGTAGTAATTAAGAAATATTTTTTTGGTCTGTTTTTCACTTTATATTAGGATATAGATCCTAAGAAACTAAGGACTCTAGATTAAAAGGCCTGATACAGAGACTGCTTTTTGTATAAGTATTGGTATAAAAATAGTATTGATGATGCCAGAACCTTGTTTACTAGTTCAGGATGAAAAAAGTGCCTGCAAGCAATCTGTGAACATTGGATTTAATGAAGTGTCACTCAATAAGCTTTTAAATCTTTTTTTCACAGGTTCACCATTGTGGCACAAATCTCTAATAAATGGGTTGTCAACCCAGTTATTTCTAAAATACAGAACTTCCTCATTAAAATTTTCTGGTAGGCTGTCTGCAGTTTAACTGTTGCAAGTTAATACCTACAAAGAGTTCTCTGCTTGCTTTATGAATTTATCTGCTTCCGCTATGAGTTATGACACTAGCTGCTGCAGTGCATACTCCTGTGCCATTCAAAGACCTAGTTCCTTTTCCCTCGCTTCTCTTACTCTTTGGAGCCCTGGTGGTGCAGTGGTTAAGAGATTGGCTGCTAACCAGAAGGTTGACTGTTGGAATCCACCAGCATCCTTAAGGGCGGTTCTTCTCTGTCCCACAGGATTGCTGTGTATGAGTCGGAATCGACTGGACAGCAGGGGGTTTAGTTTTCTGTTTGTTTCTTGCTGCCCTGGTCTCATTTTCCCCTTCTATTTACTGGCTTCTTGAAGGGTGAGGTGTTAAAAGGGGGTAGGGTGGAGTGGGGTTGTGGAGAAGGTCTCTGGATAGCCTCCAGGCCTAGGCTCCTGGGGCTGCTGGAGTCCTGAGGTTGAGAGGCCCTCTCTGAGGCTCTGTGGCCTCCAGCAAGTTTTCTAGGAAGCTGGAAAGGGTGTGGTGGCCTGGAGGGAGGGGAAGGCTGCTGCGCTGGCCTGAGGGGAGCCTCCATACTGTTCACAGACCTGAGGCGGTGTAGGGTCCTGGAAAGCTGGGTGGTCTTATCAGGAGCCTCAGGCACCTGGGGATGGTGTGAGGTGTAGAGGAGTGGGAGGAGGTGCCACAGGAGCCTGGAGCCCTGGGCTGATGCCCTGCCCTTTCCCCCACCCCCAGCACCTGAACTAGAAGCTTCGCAACAAGATTCTAGGCTGATCAGTCAGTCAGCACGTTCTATTCCGCAGCTGGCTTTGAGGTGGGGCCTTGAAGGGGGTGGCTTTTCTACCTGGAGAACAAAGAGCCTCTGGGTAACCGAGCTCACGGGTGGGGCGGACTGGGAGGAGGGGCAGGAGGGCCTGAAGAGCTGTGATGGCCTTGCGCCTGCTCTTTTCGGGTAGTTCCGGTTCGTTCGCTGTCCGGATAAAGAGGTGGTTTTGTTCGTGTTCTTTCTCTCTCTCGATTTTTGGGATAAGAAAAAAAAAATTATGAATGTGTTTTATAATTCTGCTGTTTGATAAATGTATATATTTTTACTTCTGCCGCCACTTGCAATAGAGCCTTTCTCTCTTTTCTGGAATCAGAAAAGTCGTAATTCGTTTTCTTTCGTAAGGAAAAGGGTATTTTAAGACTATAAATCTATCTTTGCTTATAGCTTTGGCTGCGTTCAAACTTGTATTTGTAACTTTATACCTGAATTCTAATAGCTGTTTATCCTTTTTTTCCAGGTTATGTTTAAGCATGTTAATTTTTGGTTTAATTGTATTTAAACAGAGAATTGAATCCGGGTGGCTTTCATTTTTTTCAGCAAATGTTTTATTATGCTTGAAATACACTGACTTTAAATATGTGTGTGTATATATTTATATATATACATGCACACAGTCCACTGCCATCCAGTCATTTCCGACTCATAGCGACCCTATAGACGGAGTAGAACTGCCTGATAGGGTTTCCAAGGTGGTAATCTTTCCGGAAGCCGACGGCCACATTTTTCTGCTGCAGAGTGGCTGGTGGGTTCCAACTAATGACCTTTCAGTTAGCAGCTGAGTGCTTAACTGCTGCGCCACCAGTGCTCCTTATATATACATATAGTTTATTTTTTAGAGCAGTTTTAGTTTACAGAAAAATTTCACAGAAAGTACAGAGAATTCCCATATACTTCTCCCCCCTGCACAGTGACTTTTTTTTTAAGGGGTAACATTTGTGTTTATTTAGTTAAAGACAGTTTTCTTTAATTTTTTGACTAGTTGATTCAATAAATTGATAAAAAAAATTTTAAATGGTCATATAGGGTTTTAGTTCACCAGTTGAATGTTATCTTTTCACATCTTTTGGTTTTTGATGGTTCTGTGTTATTTCAAATATATTCTTTGAAAGGTTTACTAGAGTAAACTATTTACTTTGATGGTTGTAATTGAAATGCTTGGTTATTGCAAGGCAAAATTTTTCTTTTGATTTCCTTTCTATTTTTCTGCCCCTTTTATTTCCTGCAGTGATTTGCAGTTCAGAATCTTATTTCATTAATAGTTATCATAAATGTTGAAAATATAAATTTAGCACTCCCGCTTCTCTCCCTACCCACACTGAAAATGTAGAAATGTGAATTTTTGCTTTTTTTTTTTTTTTTTTAAAGTCCTTTTTGTCATGATTGGGAGCCCTGGTATCCCAGTGGTTAAGAGCTACCGCTGCTAACCAAAAGGCTGGCAGTTCAAATCCACCGTCCACTCCTTGGAAACTCTGTAGGGCAGTTCTGCTTTGCCCTATAGGGTTGCTATGAGTCAGAATTGACTCCATGGCAGCGAGTTTACCATAATTAAATCAACTCCAGGCTTTAAACCTTGTCACTTTTTCTTTGCAAAAAAATATATTTCCTCGATAAATTCCAACTTATTCCAACCTTGTATCACCCCTAGTCTTTTGCAGCCTTGGCTATGATCCTATAAAAGAGAGCTGTAAATTTTCTGAGATCCTACATATCTGTAAGTAACTGTGGCCTTCAGACTGCCACAAGAATTTGGTTTAGTATAATGTTTTATGTTACAATTTTTTCTTTGTACTCTGGAAACATTTCTCTAGAGTTTTTTGAGTTTATGGTATCTCAGAAGACAAATCTTCCTTTTTTTTTTTTTTTTTAAAGTTTATTTGATTACAATCGTTTTCTGCTTGAAAGCTTTGGAATCTTATTTTTCTTAATTGTTTGTATTTATTCCTAGGATATATCTTTATTATTGTTCTGTGTTAATTAATTTTGCCTTGAACATGTTAACCACTGCCATTCTCCAGTTAAGTCCCTTTAAAGGTCTAGAGAAGTTTTGTTTTGTTTTTCCATTTGTTTATATATATATGAGGCTGTGGTTGCTCAGTGGTTAAGCATTTGGCTGCTAACCAATAGGTCGGCAGTTCGAATCCACCAGCCACTCCTTGGAAACTCTTTAGGATAGTTCTCCTCTGCCCTATAGGGTTGCTGTCGAGTTGGAATCAACTCGACAGCAGTGGGTTACGGGTTTAGGTGAAAGTTTACAGAGCAGATTAGTTTCTCATTAAACAATTAGTACATATACTGTTTTGTGACATTGGTGGCAAACCCCACACTATGTCAACACTCTACCATTCTCGCCCTGTTTCCCCGTTTCCATTCGTCCAGCTTTCCTGTCCCTTCCTGCTTTCTCATCTTTGTTTTTGGGCTGGTATGCTCACTTAGTCTTGTACACGTGGTTGAACTACGTGTATTATTGTTTGTTTTGTAGGCCTGTCTCATGTTTGGCTGAAGGGTGAACTTCAGGAGTGACTTCAGTACTGAGTTAAAAGGGTATCCAGGGGCCATACTTTTCCCCCTTTATTTATTTGCCTCTCCCCCCAGTATTTATCTTCTCTATAATTGTTATAATCTTTAGTAAGAACTAGATGTTTGTCTCCTGCTGTTAATTTATTGTCTTCTTTGTTATGTTTTTTCATTATCTTGAAAAATTTCCTCAGATTTCTGAGAGTGTTACTTGAGGTTCTGTGCCTTCTCTTTGGTCTGTTCTTGTCCTAATTTGCTGTCTACAATGGTCTGCTGTTCTCTTTCAGGGTGACAACATTATTCATAATACTGCTGAGGGTACTATTGGATAGTTAATTTGGTTTTTTCTCTTTTATGGAGGTAGTATAGTGTGGTGGTTTAAAGCTTAGGCTCTGGAATCAGATTTTAGCCCTTCCAATTATTAAATGTATATATGATCTTTGGCAAGTTATTTGACATCCCTAAGCCAGTTTCCTATCATGTGTACGATGTTAATAGTACTTACCTCACGGGGATGTTGGATTTAATGCGATGATACATATTAAGTGCCTTAAGATAGTGCCCAACACAAAGTACCCAAATAATCAGTCACACAGTTTTTCCATAGGAAAGCTTATCTTCTGAGCACTTTGAAGAATGATCTTTTTTCTGCTGTTAAATTCTTTTGTAATTGTAGTTTTCAGTCATAATTTGTTCATTCATTTAGCTAACATTTGAGAGTTTACTTTGGGTCAAACACTGTGGTGGATAGAGATGCAGGACCAAATATGTATACCCTCAAGGAAGTGTGAGTCTAGTCTTTTTTTTTCCCCCTGAATCATTTGAGGGTAAGTTACATATGCCATGCTCCCATCTTGTACCAAAATATTTCAGGTTGTATGTCCTATAAATAGGAATAGTCTTACATAATCACAGTACCATTGTCAGCTTAATAAATTTACATCAATACAGTACTTTCATCTACTTTACCATTCATATTACAAATTTGTCAATTGATCTAATTTTTTGTATAGCGGTCCCCCCGCTCCCCTTCCCATATAACTTCCAGGATCTAGCCTGGGGTCAGATATTCCATTTAGTTGATTTATCTCTTGCCTCCTTTAATCCGGAAATTTTTCCCAGCTCTTCTTTTTTTCGTCTTTAATAAACATAGTTCTTCCCTTCACACTTTTTTTTGTTTGTTTAATAGACTGTTCCTTAACTTTGTGTTTGTCTGATGTTCTCTTGTGATTAGATTAAGAGTTATGTGTTCTTGGCCAGAATACTACATAAATGATAATGTGCCTTTCTCAGGGTATCACATCTGGATACCCACAATGCACATACCTCATAGGTGATGTAAATTCTGTTTGCCTAGTCAAGCTGTTGCCAAATTTCTCCACTGTTTGTTTGGTCCCCCTGCCCCCCTTGTATCTAATAAAGTATTATCTGGAGATACTTTAGGACTATGCAGATATCTTATTCCTCATCAGAATTTCCTCCTAGATTTTAGGAACCATTGCTTGATTGAATTTTTACATGTTGGTTGCAAAATGATTTCCTAACTCCAACACTCCCTCCAGATTCTCCCGTGTTAAGGTAGAGCTCTCCCTTCTTCCACATGTTAAAGTTATTCATTTATTATTTTTGTTGTTATTAGCTTGACTCATGAATTCCTATTATTTCAATAATTTATAATTCATTACTGTACCTATTTTTGTGTTCAAATTGTCCCGTATTTGGCCAGTGGTAGCCCCTTCAAAGGAGCCCTGGTGGTGCAACAGTTAAGCGCGTGGCTGCTAATTGAAAGATTGGCAGTTTGAATCCACCCAGCGGCTCCAGGAAGAAAGACTTGGCAATCTGCCTCCGTAAAGATTACAGCCAACAAAACCCTATGGGGCGGTTCTCCTCTGTCACATGGGGTTGCTATGAATTGGAATGGACTTGATGGCATGAAACAACAGCTACTACAGTCACTTCACACTGTCTGACATGCCCTCGCTGTTTTTTTTCTTTTTTACCACTTCATTGCTTTTAGCATAACAGGATAGTCCAAGCTTATCTTTTACCTCCCCTGTCCAGCCCTGGAATCATTCTGTTTTCAGTAAGTAACCCAGGCTCCTTTACTTGGAGAATGGGTGCTGAGTGTGCTCATTGCCACTGGGGAGTGTTTGCTGCTCTGCCTTTTCAGCACACTGGGCTAGCAAATACATGCATGTATGTACATTTATACACACACATATATACAAGTACATATACCTACATCCATAGTATTGTTGTTAGGTGCTGTTGAGTCGGTTCCAATTCATAGCAACCCTAGGTACAACAGAACAAAACACTGCCCAGTCCGGCTTCATCCTCTCAGTCGTTGCTATGTTTGAGCCCATTATTGCAGCCGCTGTGTCAGTCTATCTCATTGAGGGTCTTCCTCTTTTTTGCTAACCCTCTATCTTACCAATCATGATGTCCTCCAGCGACTGTTCCCTCCTGATACCATGTCCAAAGTATGTGAGACAGAGTTTCACCATTCTTGCTTCTAAGGAGCACTCTGGCTGTACTTCTTCCAAGACAGACTTGTTCATTCTTCTGGCAGTCCGCGGTATATTCAGTATTCTTTGCCAACATCATAATCCAAAGTCATCAATTCTTCGGTCTTCCTTATTCATTGTCCAGCAGCTTGGTCCTCAAAGTGACATCTTTGCTTTTTTAACACTTGAATAAAAAAAGCAAGTATGCACATATAAAAACCCACTGCCAGCAAGTCGATTCCAACTCATAGCAACCCTATAGGACAGAGGCGAACAGCCCCATAAGGTTTCCAAGGCTGTAAATCTTTACAAAAGCAGACTTCCACATCTTTCTCCCTCGGAGCAGCTGGTCAGTTTGAACCATGACCTTTTGGTTAGCCCCCAAGTGCTTAACCACTTCACCACCAGGGCTCTTCTTGCATATATACAGAAATCATGAGACTACATCAATACTTTGCTTCCACTGCCTCCCTACTGAGTTCTCTGCTTTGTCCCATTCTTGCATGTCCATTCTGTAGTTAGAAACCTAGGTTCCAACAACTTCAACACATGTATTCATTTGCTCAGTCCAACAAACAAACCTATTTCAGTTTGCTCTCATTATTAGTTTGCTTCCCTCTCTTCTTACTGATTTAATTTTCAAAAAATATGTAGGATATTAACGTAACATGGTTTTCGAAATCAAAGCTATACAATAAACTCTGCTCGTAGAAGTGTCCCTCCCTCCTGTATCACTTCTGCCCATTTTCCCTTACCTCTTACAGGTAACTGACTTCATTATTTTCTGGTTTATCCTCCCTATAATTTTTTTTTATGATAAACATATATTTATGTTTTCTTATTGATCCCCATGTATGGTAGGAGGTATCTTTATCCAATTGCCTATGCAGTTGTCTGAAAACCATTCATTAAAAAGACCGTCTTTGTTCCATTGCTTTGACATTTCACCTTCATCATATACTGAAGTTTTCTTTTTAGTGGGCTCATTTCCGGAATTTCTGTTCCATTGTTTGGTCTGTCCTGTTCATGCACCAGTATCACACTGTTCCAGAGGCTTTGCAGTATCTGGTAGTGTTGGTCCCCCCACTGAGAACTTTTTCTTTTCATATTTTTCCTAGTTGTTCTTGTGTGTTTATTTTTCCATATGAACTTTAAGATCAATTTATCTAGCTCCGTGAAAACCTCACTGGGGTTGAGATTACAATAAATTTTTAAATTAAATAAGGGAGAATTGATGTCTTGATGGTAGGACATCCTAACCAAGAAAAAGGAAAATCTTTCCATTTGTTCAAGTCTAGTTTTGTGTCTTTCAGGAATGTTTTGTAATTTCCTTGTATAGGCTTTGAACATTTCTTGTTTATTCTTGTTTTATCTGTAGTGCTACTCTTGTGAGGTTTTTCTCCTTCATTATATATTTTAACCAGTTATAATTTGTGTATATGAATTCTGTTGATTTTTGCATGCTAAGTTCATATCCTGCTATTTTACTGAATTATTTTATTGTATCAATTTTATGATTAATTATCTAGGGTTTTCCTATTTTTGTGCCTCTGATTGTTTTCTCAATTCTATTTACATTGGCTCCAGAATCATGTTAAATAGTAGTGAAGATAGTAGACATCCCTGATTTGTTCCTGATCTTAGTGGTAATATCTCTAGGGTTCCTCCACTAATTCAGTAAATAAGATACTGGCTTTAGGATGAAGATTTATATATTTTATCAAACTAAAGAAATACTCATCCATTTCTATTTTTTTCAAGAGTTTTTATTAGGAATGTGTTTTTCAAAGGCTTTTTCAGCATCTATTGAAATAATGAGTGCATTTTTTGTGACTAATGTGTCCATGTGAATAATGCACTCACACATGTAGAACACACAGAGCACAATGCGTGAGGGGGTGCACGGTTGGCAAAAAAACGTATAATGTGTGTGTTATTTGCATAAAAATATGGTATTTTTTCTTCTCAGACTAGTAGTATGCTAGATTTTATTAGTAGATTTTCTAATATTTAACCATCCTTGCATTTCTGGCACAAACCCCACTTGGTCATGGTTTATTTTGTTAATGTGATATTGCAGTCTGTTTGCTAATATTTCATTAGGGATTTTTACATCAGTACTTAAAAGTGCATGAGTTTTAAATCTATAAGACTTTAGCAAATCTGTGGTATTCATGCTTATTTCTGTTTTTGGGTGAGCACCTCATTCATATCAACCTGGCAGCTCAAAAAGTTGAAATTACTTTTATTGGTGTTTTATATTGGGAAGTTGTGGTGAATAATGAGAGCCCAACAATTTATCAGCCTTGCACTTAAGATTTTAAGGCTGGCTAGCGCACAGGCACCAAAAAGTATTTAGCCGACATCTGGCAAGCCATGCACTTCATAAACAGTTCCACTTTGGTGAGGATAGTTCCACTCTTCATTCTGAAAATACAGAGAGTCATCATTGGATTTGGGTGTGGAGTGCTTATTTTCACAAGTTCAAATGCCAAGTCGTTTGGAGTGGGTGATGATGTTTCTTTAGTGCAAGTTTTTGTTTTTAGTTCCTAGGCTACCCAGAAGCTGATGGAATATTTTAGCAGCCCAATTTTGTTTTCTACAATAGTGATTTAAGTAGACTTATTTTGCAAAAGTTACTTCCTGATTTCTGAATATGCTTCTTTTTTGAAGTTTGGGTTGCTGTGTCTTGGTTTTCTTCCTTTCCCTTTTATGTGTTCTGGATGCCGCCATACCTATTCATGTTTTTCTGGAGGTTTTAGTGCAGATTGTTTAAGGTCACATCAGACATTTCAAAACAAATTGCTTTTTCAGAAACATACACCCTAAATTCGTATAGTAAAAATTAGAGCTTAATATGTAATCCATGAATGTCTCATTTACTTTAAAAAGGTTTACATCAGAATTGCAATAGCAGACTATTTTATCCATAACAAACCTTTTTTTCTCCCCCCTGGTGTTTAGAATTGCAGAATATGTGTAGAATGTGGCACACGATCTAGTTCTCAGTGGCACCACAATTGCCTAGTATGTGACAGTTGTTACCAACAGCAGGATAATTTATGTCCTTTTTGTGGGAAGTGCTACCATCCAGAATATCAGGAAGACATGCTTCATTGTAATATGTGTAAAAGGTGAGAGATACAGTTATTCCATTAAATCATTTTGTAGATTGTTTTATCCATGTGATCACTTGCCCTACCATATACCTTTGAGCTCCAAGCTTTTACTACACCAGTAATCCCGTTAGTACTGACTGTTGGTATAGATGGAATTAAATTGTGTTTTTATGGGTCTGAGAGGCAAAAGAAAAGACAAGAATAGAAATGAGTATGAAGAGGACAAAGTAAAGAGGAAATACTTTACAAATGTGGAAGTAAAAAATGCCAAGTCCTTTTTTAGAACCTTTGCCATTTACCATCCCCTATAAGCTTTCTCTCTTCATCCTTTACCCCTCTTCCATTTCAACAATTGCCCTCCCCTCCCCTAGATATTAAATTGACTTTAAATTATTTTTATTTAAATATATTTGTCACGATAGGTGGGTTCACTTAGAATGTGACAAACCAACGGATCATGAACTAGATTCTCAACTGAAAGAAGAGTATATCTGCATGTATTGTAAACACTTAACAGTCGCGATGGATTCGATACAGCCAGGTGATGAAATGGAGGTGGCTGAACTCAGGACAGGTAAACCTGAGATTTTTGCTTTTTTCAGGAAGCTGTCCTAATCAGTCACCAGTATATTACTTTAGTAATAATGGTAGAGTCCTGTGTATCAGATCCCATCTTATTCTCAATTTCTCAACCTTGAAATATGCGTATTATCTTGGTTATCTCTGACTCTGTTGACTAAAATCTTATCTAACTGCATTAAGACAGTTCTCATATTTGAATTCCAGTTGTGTTCTTTAGCCCAGTGGTGAAAGTTCTTCAGCCTTTGGGCATATGACCTAGTTTGCTCTTCATAATCCAGGTTATCTTGCTCTAAACTAGTTTTAGTTTCATTACTTCTTAAATGTGAATTCTTGCTTCTTGAACCCAAAATTTTGTTCAAGTATGGAATATTAATAATAGTACCCTGTTGGTTATGAGCGTAATAACAAACTTCTTAAAGGGTAAGACCTGCTTACCAGTTTATTTTTCATTTTCATCAGTATGAATGGTAACTTTTAGAATAGTCCTGTTTTATCATCTACAAGAGATTTAAGTAGAATTATCTTAATTAATTACTAACATTTCATTTACAGGACGCTATCAGTATACACTCGTGGAATATCCTTTTTTAAAGAATGAAATGCCAACTATCTTTTAATACATTGTACTTTTCATGGTTTTTTAAAATTTAAATATCTGGTTAGAACAGAAATATCTAAAGTTATACTTACGACATTTTTGGTGATAATATTGTTGATTTAGTTAACAACAGAAAACGCATTCTGATCTAGAGAATATATACATTATTTTCTGTTAAGATTATAACAATGAAATGGAAGTTGAAGGACCTGAAGACCCTGTGGTATTTCTGGAGCAAGCAGTTAGTAAAGATGTCAGAGGTCAAGAGTTCATACCTGGAATTGTTCCAGATGGTAAGAATGCTTGTGATAATGGTTGTGCTCTATTTTGTGAAGAAAATGTATGTATATAGTGAATAATATATGTGCATCTACTAAAACTTTAGATCTCTATATAAAAATTAGCACAGATATAGTCACTCAGGAAATTGTTTAGAAAGGAGCTTTTTAGTAAAACTAATAACCTTAGGAAGAAAATAATAGGAGAAAGGGCACTTACAGATTGTAGTTCTGCTCTAATCTAGACTTAATTATAACTGCATACTTTGTTTAGTGATCAAATGATTTTCATTAAAAAACAGTTTGGTATTTTTCTCTTCTTGTAGTTAGACTTCTAACTACTAACTAGAGCTGTTGCTGAATGGGAGGTGTTTCATACTGAGTTAATGAAAAATTATTGTTTTAGGTAATCTCAGTAGTTCTATTGAGGGTTATTTCAGTTATTTCAATGATATTTCAATTCAGCTTTTGACAGTACTGATAATAGCATTATTGTACATGAGAATCTAGAATTAACGAGACTAGGTTGGGAAAAACTACTTAACTGAATTTAAGTATGGTTTCATATGAAAGTCTGTGGGATTTTATGGGAAATTTTATATTATATAAATTGAGTATATACATAAAAAGCCTGAGATTTTTTTGAAATTCGTTAAGTTTACATTTAACAACTCACTGAAAGTGTACTTCATGCAGATGTAAAGTGAAGAAAAATAAAGCTATCTATAATAATAAATTCTATCATAGTGCATAATAAGATTCCTAATTTTGTCTTCTTATCCTACTTACTAATAGTGATAATGTGTTTTGTGCTTGTATTGGAAATTGGCATTTGGTAGCGAAATAAACTGCTACTCAAATGATTGTTGAGGGAGTAGTGTTAGAGGAATTTTGACTCCTTGCTATAGATTCCATAATGTGTTATTCTCAGCAGTTGAAGTCCACGCTGAAGAGCAACAGAAAGCACCAGAAAGTCTTGACACAGATTGTCTTCTCATTTCTGGTAAGCAGTCTGCTCATATTGTCTGATTTGATCAGTTTACAAGATATAATACCTTTATGGTTCTATGCAGATTTGAGCCACTATCCATTAACTTTTCAAATATTCCAATGGATAGTTACAATATTTTGCAATTGCTATATACACAGTACAGTAACTAAACCTTTGAGTCACATGATGCCTTCTTTGAAAAGTAGTGACAATGGATTCTAAGTGAGTTTAGAGTCTCTATAAAGAGTTGGTGTATCAAATATTTGTTACATTCTGAAACAAGTTAAACTCATTATATAAGAACCTAGTAGCAGAAAGTAATTGAACTGCTTGGAATGTAGAGCATGTTTACATTTTTATCCAAAAACTTCCTGCCTAAAATAGAACAGGGAGAATATGCTGGTTGTGGTTTATATGTGGAATGCACATGTTTCTCTTTGCCAGGGAGACTTTTAAGTTGTTGTCTTCTGTTAGCACGTAATTTAGGCTTCATGCAGCATCGTGAGAAGTATGTTTCACTTGAGTCACTCAAATGATGGTCCTTTGGTTTTAAACCCTTAAGAATTCATTCGTCCTTGTATGTATTTAGTTTAAAGTCCATTTTTTATCATTCACGTTTTTCCGTTAAGTATTTTTGAAACATTCAAGCATTTAAAAAATATTTAGTGCTGCCAGATACATTATTTGATGTTTTTCCTTTATCCTCGGTTGTAGTCTTTCAGTGTATCAAGAATGAGTAGGGAGATTTCATTTTGTATCAGAAGGTAGATATATAGTTACTGGCTGGTAAATAGTAGATGAAAAAACTAGAATTTCTATAGTATAATTTAAAAATTGCCCTCACAGCATTGGGAGAATAAGCGCTTTTTATCTTCAGTGTTCCTACTTTACAGAGCCTCTTACGGTGCATGTCATTTAGACCTGCAACTTTTCTCCTAAGTAAGGTTGGGTTAAAGGTTTAGCACAGTAGTACACTGATATAAAATTTACCAGTCAGTGACTATATTTCTGATATCTAATTAAGTTTAATGGCTTGCTAAGATTAGCCTCTTTAGAATATAGACGATCAGGAAGCACAAGAGTTATATCCAAAAAAATGTGTTGAGTACATCAGTGGGTACAGTTAAGCAAAATAATTTTTCTAGTTAGTAAATCTTTTCTGTGTTTGCTTGTTACTCCTTTGAATATACAGAATCTTTATTACATTTGGGTGTCTGCTATTGCAAAATATCTGTGTGTTCTTGTCCAGTCTTCGCTTTTTTAATATGAACACTTCACATGACATCACTGAACCTCATTTTCCTACCTGTAAAATGAGGATGATAACTTTGCCTACATAATTTTCAATCCTTTTGTAATTGTTCAAGCTATAAAACATTATGTGTAATAGGATTATATCAGTGATTAATTTTATCTTAATATATTCTTTTTAGAAATTACCATAAACCCGGGGATCCATTTAGGGCCATGTTTTTGTAAGGTTTTCTGGTCTGGGACTGATTCTAATCCATAAACTGTTAAGTATTGTGATTTTTATTAACTTAATAGCTATTCTTAATGAATACTTTCTAAGTCATGGTTTAACCAAAAAGATGTTTTTAAACTCCCCTCCCCCCTTTTCTGCCAAAGCCTGTTATTAATATATTAATATTGATATATTATTAAGGTCTTATATTTAGTCAGTTAGAAATTTTGAAATGTGTATGTACATTAATATAATGAATATTCCAAATTTTATAGAATCATCTGAAAATAAAATGCATCTTGAATTGGAAAGTCAGGTTTCTCGTGAAGTTAATAGTGAAAAACTGGAAGTATCTTCTAAAGTAATGCATATTTGTCATGAAGATCAAAATGAAAACAAAATGGAAGTGACAGAAAACATTGAAGTCATTGCACACCAGGACATTGTACAGCAAGAGCAACTACACTCATCAGAAGAACCTAAAGTGGTGGTATCCCCAGAAGAATCAAGGCCTCCAAAATCAACCATTGAATCTGTCTCTGTTCCACCAGAAACCTTAAAGTCCCCATCTGAGGAAAGTACTTCTGTATGTTCTAAAGAACAGTTGCCTACAGAAAGGTTACAAGCAGAAATGGAACAGAAAGAAAATTCTAAATCTTCCACTGGGTTTATGGAATTTGAAATGACTCCTGCAATTGAGGGTTATGTAAAAGATAGTTCATGCCAAGGAGACACATCTTTAAAATTACCATCTGAGACAGAATCATCATTTTCATCAGTAGCAGACATAAGCAAGGCAAATGTGTCTTCCCCTCCAACTCTTCCTTCAGACTTGCCTTCACATGACATGCTGCATTGTTACCCTTCAGCTCTCAATTCTTCTGCTGGAAACATCATGCCAACAACTTACATCTCAGTCACTCCAAAAATTGGCATGGGTAAACCAGCTATTACCAAAAGAAAATTTTCTCCCGGTAGACCTCGGTCCAAACAGGTAGGATGATTTTAATGATGTTGATAGAAGAGATGTTGGAGCACTTATTATCAGATAAAGTGTGTTGTGTAGCTTGGTTTGAAGGCCAACTTTTACTGTCCTCAGGTAGAACTTACATATGTTGTAATGTTGATTTATAATGTGTTTAGGTTATTTCTTTAATGCTGTTAATGAAGAATGTATTTTATTATACCTGAAGGAATTTGTAATTGCAACTTAATTAGAACATAAAATGCGACCTATTTGATTATAGCGTCTAATAGAAACGCTCTTTAAAACTTTTAGTTCTGTGTCAAACTAACAACAGATCCTTAAAAAACAGGATACTGTTGAGTGTACAATAACATTTATTTTTCCCCTCTAACATTGATTGACATCGGTCATCGCATGTTTTTAACCTCATAAGCATCAAAATTTACCAAGGGAGTTCTTCATGCTGGGAAATATCTCATTTTGATTTTTCTACTAATGGCTAACTTTTGTGGGATTTTTTTCAAGTTAGCATTTATTTCAGTAGTTTTATGGAGAAATCTTAGTATTGTATTGTTGATGTTTAGGAAGTGAAGTGAACGCTTCCCGTGCTTGTTTTAACTAGTGTGGCTTCTGCCCTTTAAGGCTGAGTCCCAGTGCTTTTAAAGTGGGATTTAAGTGAAACTACTTGGCAAAATGAAGATACTATAGCTGAGAATTATTTTTTATTCTACAAAATTGCTACTTTCTAAAATGTTTTATAAAATGGCAAGATATCAAACAGTGCAGAATTGTTTAGTCATAATAGTAATTGGGAGTTTTAAGGCTCATAATTCAAATTACTTCCAGTGATTAAAGTTTAATTTTTTAAAAAAGGAATAATATCTTGACTTTAATCATCTAATTTTGGAATTATAAGGTCATTTAGAGAAAATCTGACTTGATTTTAATGTAAAAATAAGTCTTCTCAGAAAAAAATCCAGATATATTTCATTCTCTAGAATTTAGGATTAGATTTAGGATTTAGCTATTTCTCTATGACAAAATAAATGCAGGGACTAAAACACTTTATATACACCTTTCTCTAATTTTAAATAGTTTCCTTACTGTTTACTTTCTATTTCCCCAAGTGAGATTTTCCTTCTCAAACCAGTTCTCCTCCTCCTCCTCAGTAAGTTTAAGTAGAATTTTACTAGCGTATTTTTTCTTGTTTTATAATAGTTATATGATGACTTAGTTCTGACTCTGAAAAGACTTTAGCAATGGAAATTTGAATCTCAAATTTACTTTTGGTTCAGATACTTAACATTCTTTAAATATTTAAATATTCCTGTTAAATCTTCTACTGCTCTATTTGAAGACTTTCAGTTAACTGAGAAACTAAATTCAATTTATTAGGACCATTTTTCTGTTGACTTTTGTTCCAAAATTATATATATGTGTGTGTTTCTATATATTTTTTTCTTCCAGACTCATCACTTTGTATTTGCTTCTGCTTCTGCTTTATTCTCTTTCAGTTCCCGGTTCTGGTAATATTTTACTTTCTGGTTAGTTGCCACTCTTTCATTGCTATTTTATCATTTGCTGCTACTGTCGCTGCTAAATAGACCTTCATGAATGCAGTCAGAAAAGAACATACCCAAAGATACTAATCTCTTAAGCTAATTATAGGCCATGTGTTACCTCCCTGTTGGCTTTTTAGTCTTCCAAGCTTGGTATTAGTTGTGTAGGAAGCACCCTTCTTTTGATAATTCATGGCTTGCTAATATACTTCTGTTACCATGGAGAGTATTAGTTGGATAGCAGAAGATAGCTCTTCCATTTTTTATCAGTTTTCAGGCACTAGGGCCATAACTTCCTGGGAATAGTCTGTACCTAAACAGGAGTATTGATACTTTATATTGGAAATCCTAAAGTCCAGAATTCTATTACATGAATTTCTATGATATCATGCATTCCTCTGTTACATTTCTGGTTTTATTTAGTGTTTCTTTTTGCAGATTCTTAGCAGTTGGGGGTAGCTATTAAATGAGATGGAGTTTCATGGCACAGGTTGTAACGTAAGCAAGTTTCTTCGGTTTCGAATTATTGGTTGAGTGTCAGCCTCACTACTTCCATGTTTTCCTTAATGTCATCAGTTCTTTGGTCTTTACCAGTTCAATGAAACCACCCTAACCAAAGAACTGCAGACTTAGTTGGTTTGAATTCTGTTTCTGTTTCTGTTTCATAGTACTCAGGTCCTTACATTTGTCCAAACAATTTTCTGGTACTACATGAGTTTTTCTAAGAATTCACTTAAAGATTAAAGGAATACTTTTACTTTTCAGATTTTGTTTGTTTCTCATTAAACTGTGATGTGAGAGTAATTGGATTATCCAGTGGTCTCTCGAAATATGTTAGCCAGTAGAAGGCTAAGCCAGTGCTGTCCAATAGAAATATAATGCAAGCTACATATATGTAATTTTAAATTTTTTAATAGTCATATTAAAAAATAAAAAGCAGGTAAAATAAATTTTAATATATTTTATTTAACCCAATATATTAAAAATATTATTTCAGCATTTAATCAATACACAAATTATTAATGAGATATCTCACATTCTTCTCTCATGTACATGACATCTAGTTTATGTTTTACAGTCAGATCTCAATCAGCACTAGCTACATTTCAGGTGTTCCGTAGCCATACATGGCTAGTGACTACGACATTGGACAGTGTAAGGCTAAGCATTTTCAAAAATATGAAAATTTTAGTTCCAGAGTTGTTAATGACATTAAAAGAAATGCCGAGTGAATTGAAGATTGATAAGTATGTTGCTATGATTTCACTGTTATCAAGGACTGATGTAGAAATATTCTACTTTCTTTAAAACAGGTAACTATTAAACCATTTGTTGTAGCACAAACTCACTCCACATATTTTCAGTGTATATGAGATTATCTGTGTGTGTGTGTGTGTGTGTGTGTGTGTGTGTGTGTGTGTGTGTGTGTGTGTTTCCCTCCCAATATACTGGATGGTCTGAATCTGAGACATGAGGACACAGGAAAGTATAATCTGTATCTTGGGTATCGGGAGTCTGTTGTCAAATGGTAAACCAATTGTATTGTTTTTCCTTTATAGGAGAGTTTATTGTTTTATATTGTACCTTTTGCATTGAAGATTTTAGATGTTAGCAAGAATTATATAATGCTTACTTTTTTTTCTTCATGGGATGTTTCAAATATATCTCAAATGTCTGCTTCAACTCTGGAAATACTAACATAAGTTTTTTTGATGATTATGAATACAAAATGATTCTTGTTTTTATTTTGTCCACTTCAGACACAGGATTTCACAAAGACAAAGAGGACAAATTTAGATATGATAGGTAGTAGGAGATGGAAAAGGAGCCCTGGTGGTGCAGTTAAGCGCTTGACTGGTAATCAAAAGGTCAGTGATTCGAACACACCAGCCGCTCTGCAGGAGAAAGATGTGGCAATCTGCTTCTGTAAAGACTTACAGCCTTGGAACCCAATGGGGCAGCTCTACTCTGTCCTTTAGGGTTTCTGTGAGCTGGAATCGACTTGACTTGAATCAGTTTTTTCCCTATCTTTTATTGAAGTTATGCATTTGTGATATGTTTTAGTATTTATTTCTTAGAGTTTTCAAAGGTACCTCTGTATATCTGCATGAAGAGTTGGGTTTAAAAAGTGGTTATTGGACATGCCACATATTGTAATCAACTGTAGAGCTCATAAAAAGCAGCAATGAAATGGCCCTCCCCTAGACTAATTTAAACACAGTCTGTGACGATGCTTGTTTCATCTTAACCCTAGAAGTGGAGTTCTGAATTAGAGAAATGTGGTGTTACTCATTGTTTTACTATTTTATTATGCTTTAAACATAATGCCCCAGAAATGCTCTTAAAAAGTAGTAGCAAATGGGATGGAAAAAAAAACTTGTTAATTTATCATATCAAATCATGTAACTTTTTTTATTTCAGTCTCTATTCCATTTCACTCTGCAAAGTGGTAAGGGTAGTAGTAATAGCATTGTCAGAACCTGTCTAACTTCAGGAGGGGATAATGCGAATTAAGGTCTGCCTAAGGCTGATCCCTATGAGGTAGAGTCAGACATACCACTACTTTCCAACCTTTTTACCAATTCTGACGCCAGCTGTCCATCCTGTGGCACTCACTACTTCTCTTCTGGGTTTGATAATTCATTGCAATGGCCGTATTGAACTCACAGACCATACTTAACGTCAGGTGGTTTATTAAGGAAATAACAGGGTCAGGAAGCCTTTAGGCAAAGTCTCCCTTCTTCAGTGCAGGACAGCCCTTTCAGCTCCTCTTGGCAATGCCCGCCTCCTCTCAGCAGCCTCAAGACAGGCTCCTCTCTGCCCTGCCGTCTGTCACCAGGGCCCCTTCCTGGCCTATTGCCTCCAGCTCTGCTGCTGGGCCCATTCCAGGCCTGTCACTGTCTCTAGTGTTACAGCCCTTTTAGGAGATTCCTTGCCGCCTTTCTCTCTACCTCCCTCTTCTCTTTTGTCTTTTCTCCTTTATGCTTCTTCAGGCTTCTGTCCTTATGCTACTTTCTTTCTGAAAACCTCTGTGGGGTTGGCTGCATATATACACACAACTCCTTGTCAATTTCAAGGGATGGCCTGGGGACAGGGGGGCACAAGCTGACCAATCACCTTTTGGTAGGCCACAGACATTTCATTTGCATTGTAGGCTACAACTTGCCTCATTTGCATAGTCCATTGACAAATCCCTGCAAGGTGCATACCAATCACAGGGCAGGCTGCAGCCCAGGACCCGGCAAGAGGTATCAAACCACAAGTTGTTTACAGCCTACCCAGGAAATACCAGTCAACCTGAAGAAAAGTAATAATCCCTGTGGGGTAGAAAACCTAGGACAAAGGTAACTCCCCAGGGTTTAGGGGAAAAATCTTTCAAGCTGTTTTTCCAAAGAACTAAGGCAAAGGGCCACATAAAGGAACTCATTTCATCACACTTTCATTCCATAGTTGTGTTCATCCATTCTAATTCGGAAATTCTGAGATGTAGTCGTTTTAGCTCATGGTATAGTATTTACCCTATTTCTGTCATTTTTGTTTTATGGGAAGATATTTAATGTAACTACGTGACTATGATTACTTCAGACATTGTCAGATACTAATTACTTTCATGGTGATATTGAAATAGTTATTAAACATTCTATCAAATTTATTTTCTTTTTACAGTAAATATTTCAAGAAAATTTTATAAAAGGAAACATAGGTACTCAACTATATTTTGGATTTTTAGAAAATCCTAAGAATTTTTTTCTTCAATTTTTTTTAAACTGTAAACTGATATTTTATTAGAAACATTTTTTAATGGTTATAGTGGGCTGATGTTATTTATGGTACCTTGATTAAAACAATCATTGAATTATCTTTGTTTCTTTCCTCCCCCCCATTTTTTAAACTTTCATTTATTTTGTTGTTGTTGAGAATATATATAGCAAAACATACACCAGTCCAACAGTTTTTTCTTCATTTTTGATTTTTACTTTTCCACAATTTCTTATTGCTAACATCAGATATATGGAAAGCTTAGGAATTTGTTAAGTTCTTTGACTGATATCTATTGAGAAGTTCTCATAGAGAAAGTGAAATTTCTTTAATATAATGGGTTTCCGGAGGTATTTACTTCATTAGATCATAACCACTTTCCCATTATTTTGAAACTGGATTTTTTATTTTTCATGAATTCAAATAATTTTATTATGAAGCATAGAATTTTATAGCATACTCATATACTCTTAACAGCATTTTAAATGAAGTGTTCCAAATTAACATATAAATTTCATAATCTATTCCTGTGAGACAACAGGCCTCCAGAGTGTTGAGCTGTAGAGGATTGTAGTTTTGTTAAGCATCATCCATTAATTATAAGCAAGCTTATTTCCTTTTTTTTTTTAAAATAATGAATGTCATTTCTGGTTTTGCAAATGCCAATCCCTTAGGAAGAAGCATGGTTGAAGATTTTAGGGGGGAGCTTTGTTTTTAAATTTAAAAAAAAAACAAACAGAAAACTAGATGTGTAGATTATATTTTCCTAATAAAGAAGGATTCAGTCCTTTATAAATCATTTCATATCCAGCTTTTAATTCAGATAAGTTTGAACTTTGAAACATTGCTTTGTTTAAAGTATATACAAGGATATTCATTAAAGGAAAAGAAAACTACCCTGGTGAGTTGTAACTGTTAATTCTTGGATACCTAAAAGACAAAATCTATATATCTGGTACTTTGTCTTAGAACGTTTTGAAGAAGGGTTAATTAGTAAATAGATGTATATTCCTATTCTTCTTTTATAGTGAATAAAAAATGGAAGGTAGTATGTCAGCAATGATTATCTACATGTTTTCTAGTTTAGAAACTACACTGCCTTTTACGAAAAATTTTTTAGGAATATTTTTATATTGTTTGTACTTTTTTTTTTTTTTTAACCGTAGTTGTAAAAACAGCTTGGGGGCGGTGTCTGACCTCCGCCAACCACACAAGGGGGAAGCAGAACCAAGATCAACAGCTAAAGGCTGATTCGTGTGAGGCGAGGTCAGACATGCCTCCTCTCTCCGCCATCTTTACCAATTCTGATACCAACTGTCCCTCCCACAGCACTCTCTACTGAGTTCGCTAATCCATTGCAGTGGCCCCACAGAACTCAAATATATGGGGTTTACTAGGGAAGTAACAGTTACAGTTCAGGCTCAGGAACACTTAGGATACAGTTCTTCCATTAGGATAGCCTCTCCCTAGCTGCGCTCGCAGTCATGCCTCTTCCTGGCCCTCAGTCTCTGCCCAAAGGCACTCAGCTTTCTCTCCATGGGCTGGGACGCCCACTGCACTGTCTCCCGCTGCTGGGTCCCTCCCGCTGGTCCCTCCTTCCTTGATGGTGGTGGGCTCCTTCTTTCTGCTCTGGAATTGGCTCTCTTTTAAGGCAAAACTGATCAATCCCCTAGGTAGGCCACAATTATCCTATCACACGATCACCTGGGTGGGGGTTACAAGACCATGACTAGAAAGGCCACACACAAAAGTAATTAATCCACCACAGTAGTTTATTGATGTTTAAAAAGATTGATTAATATAAATTCAGCATGAAAATTTTCATAGTGCAATTGCTTGAATTCAAACCCTTATTCTGTTATTGTTTGTGTGATCTTGAGCAAGTTACCTTACTTTTTTCATCTATAAAACTGTATCATATGGTGGTGGTTTAGAATTTAATGATAATACATATAAAGCATCTGGCACATCTGCCATTGCTTGCTTTCTTGAATTACTGATTAATGCAGATTTTAGAAGGGTATAATAATCCTGTATTAAGGGTAGCTCTGGTATGGTGGTCCTAAAACCGAGTAGATTGACTGATTATTTGCACTGAAGTGTACCAATGAAAATAACTACAGACCTTGACCATATGAAATACTGGCCACATTAAACACAATATTTAGTACGTTTCCCAAATTCAAAACCACAAAACAATTGCACAAGGTGAGGCTGGCAAGTGTCGCCAAATTCATTGGTAGGAAGAGGGTTAGATTTCCAGCAGATAACTAGTGTATGTTTTTAAGACTATTGAAACCGTAGGTTTTTTTGTTGTTGTTGTTTGATAAAAATTGTGCACTTAAGTGTCTGTCACTGTTCTGGATCATGTAGATCCCATGCTCCCAGCAATCATTGACCTTCCAGACTAGTTTAGGATATAGACAGGTAAACAGCTTACTAAATATAGTATGTGATATATACTGCAGCAGAAGAAACCACAAGAGATAATATGGCAAAGCAAGAGGAGCCTAGAGAGAGAACTCAGCTCAGACTTCAGGCTTATGCATGTTTTCTAGAAGAAATGAAGACTAAATCGTTAGTACTCGGAACGTATAGGCTGTAGACTGGGAATATCAACATCACCTGGGAGTGTGTTAGGCAGAATCTCAGGCCTCATCTTATATACTTCAATCCAAATATGTATTTTAAGAAGATCCCAAGGGGGTCTCTATGCATCTTCAAGTCAGAGAAGCCCTGCTGTAAACCACCGTGAGACCATAGTTTTAGACAGAAACATGTCCAACCCTTAGGCCTGCCCAACCTAAAAACATATGTAAGATTAGAAGTGCCAGCCTTTCCTCTTTGTTTGTGCCAGTAGTGATATTTCTGAAGACATTTCCAAAACCATTGCTAGCACCAACCAAATTTCTATTCTGAAATTATTGAGGGGTGAAACTGCTAACAGCTATTTCTGTACTTTGAGAAAGTATTTTATCAAATCATGATCCAGGACTAGTGTCTTGTTCTATTTAATGTTGAACTTAGTTTATTACATGAGACTTCTTTATGCAAAAAGAATTCTTCAAGTCATAAAAATGAGTTGTTGCCTGCTGTAGCTCCAGTATACACGATTGCATGTATGTACCAAAAGGACAGATTACCAGGGGCAGATTATCCAATAGGCAAGGTAAGCACAGTGCTTACCTTGCTTACCAGATCACCTGTAGTGAACATTTCACAGTTTTTCACCACATCAAAGATTCTGCTTCTAGGTATGGCTAGCATCTGTCTCTCCCAACCACACAGCAGCTTCCTACAGAATAAAGCCTCTTTTCAAATTTACACTCCCTGACAGGGGCAGATGACCCAGTAAGCAGGGTAAGCACGGGCTTACTTGTGCTTATTTACTAATAGGGAGTGAACAGTTTCACTAGAGATGATCTGGTAAGCCAGGTAAGTACTGTGCTTTCCTTGCCTATTGGATAATCTACCCCTGCAAATTATAAACCTTGTTTCCTTTTCCCTTACTAGTTGTCTTCCTTTCTGCTCTCTCTTCAGTGTTTTCACTTTCTCTAAGTGAGACTCATCATTTAATAGCAACCTTGGTTTTGCATAGTATGTTGGGAAAGGGTAGATCCAAGGTTGACTTCGGACTTGGAGGCGCGATGTTTGCCAGTGAGGCACCAAACTTCTCTGGCTGCTCTTAAAACTGAAAATGGGTTAGTCTGTGATCATATTTAAAACAAGCAGTAGAATTTCTCTTCTAATAAGTTTTTGCCCAGAGTAGCCTCTCCTCTCTTGGCCTTTCCTGTTGACCATTTTGCTACTCCATAGTCCTTGTAATAGCTGTATTATCTCACTAGTGTGATAAATTTACCTGAGAAATTAGCATTAAAGCAGAAAGGAGCTTAATATCAACCTTAAACAATTGTTAGGGGGTTAAATAATTATTCTTGAAATTTAATTTTGTCTCTGCCAGCCCTGGTTGCACAGTGGTTAAAGCGCTTGACTGCTAACTGAAAGGTTGGCAGTTGGAACCCACCCTCTACTCTGCGAAAGATGTGGCATTCTGCTTCTGTAAAGATCAAAGCCTTGGAACCCTGTGGGGCAGTTCTGCTCTGTCCTGTAGGATCTCTGTGAGTTAAAATCAGCTCACTGGCAACGGGTTTGATTTTGGTTTCGTAGGATTTGATAGCAGTTGGTTCTGTTTTGCCTTTTTTTTTTTTTTTTAATTACCTTATTTAGCTTTCTTTACAACTTACAGTCTCCTGGTGGCTATGTTTTGAACGCTTTTGCTTTTAATTCAGATAGCTTAAGAATATCAGTGTATTGAATAGATTGGTAATTTTTTTAATAGGTGAGGAAATCCAGGGTTATGGGTATAGCTGGTGGAGGGGTTAGTATATTTTGCAATATAGTACAGTGTTTATTGATGCATTCATGCATGTCCCTGCCCCCCAAAAAATAAATAAAAGATGCTCAATAGAAAAAGGAAAGATAGTAGAGGCTCAGTAAGTGTTATAGGTATTGAATTGTTCCCAAAAAAAATATGTGTCAGCTTGACTAGGCTATGATTCCCAGTATTGTGTACTAGTCCTCCATTTTGTGTTGTAAATCCTAACCTCTATGATTTTAATGAGACAGGATTAGAGGCAGTTATGTTAATGAGGCAGGACACAATCTACAGGATTAGGTTGTATCTTGAGTCAGTCTCTTTTAAGATATAAAAGAAAGCAGAGAGGTGGGGGACCTCACTACCACCAAGCAAAAAGAGCCGGGAGCTGAGCGTGTCCTTTGAACTTGAGGTCCCTGTGCTGAGAAGCTCCTAGACCAGGGGAAGATTAATGACAAGGACCTTCCCCCAGAACCTACAGAGAAAGAAAGCCTTCCCCTGGAGCTGGTGCCCTGAATTCAGATGTCTAGCCTCCTAGACTGTAAGAGAATACATTTCTGTTTGTTAAAGCTGTCCACTTGGGGTATTTCTGTTATAGCAGCACTAGATGACTAAGACAATAAGTGCTGAACATAATGCTTCCTATAACAGTGGACACAGCAGCCTCCTCCTCCTCAAAGTTACAGTCAAGTGTCACAAATAATTACAAGGTAGGTTTTGTCTTCTAATAAAAAGCTGCAGTAGGATAGCACATATATTACAGGGAGACTAACCTCCTCTGAGTGGTCTGGATAAGTTCTTTTTGATCAAAGCAGAGAGCCGAAGGATAATTAATAACTAAACATTGGTAATTATGATGTTGGTATTAAACCCCATTGCCGTTGAGTTGATTCCAACTCATAGTTACCCTATAGGCAGAGCAGACCTGCCCCGCAGGGTTTCCAAGGAGCAGCTGGTGGATTTCAACTGCTGACCTTTTGGTGAGCAGCCAGGCTCTTAACCGCTGCTCCACTGGGGCTCCGTTGTTGTTGTTAGGTGCTATCAAGTTGATTTTCAACTGTAGCAACGTGATGTAACAGACATGAACGGCCCCATAGGGTTTTCTAGGCTGTAATCTTTATGGGAGCACATAGCCAGGTCTTTTCTCCTGTGGAGCATATGGTGGGTTCAAACAGCCAACCTTTCCGTTAGCAGCCGAGTGCTTAACCATTGTGCCACCAGGGCTGCCTTGGTAATTACAGCTATATTTTTGTCTTAGGGTCTGAAGAATATACTAGGTAGTGTATTGCTTGTCAAAATATGTAAGTGTAATCATAATTTTTCTTCAGTTCCTGTAAAATTGCATATAATCTGTCTTCCAATGTCTTATATTTATTAAAATTCACAGTGTAACGCTCCAAGTTTTTATTATGTAAGTTTTTCATAGCAGTTGAGTAGTTTTCTAATTATCCCTGAAATGGCATCCAAACATTTCTAATCAATAAAGTCCTTCATTTGGTACATCCATGTTATATGAAATGTAAGTCCTTTCTGAAATGTGAGGTACAATTTTGGCATCAAAGCTAACTTTTAAATTATGATGAATAGGACACAGTCACCATTAAATAATCTTATTTCTGAAATATTTTATCTTAGAGTACAACTTTTATGGTATGTTTTTAGAACTATCTACTGACATAGCTTTAAATATCAACCAAAAGGAATTTAAGAGATACACTAGTCAAATATCCTTAGAAAAACCAATGGAAATACCGAGAGAACTAAATTTAAATATCTTTTGTTACCACTCCCTGCCACTAAATAAAATCATAAACAATAAAACATACATGATCACAAATTGTGATGCAATGAGAAGATACTAAAGATACGGTAAGGGAGATGGTGGTTCACTTGGGGAGCTAAGGAAAGGCATCTCTGGTGAGGAAATATGTCAGGCCATACCTGAAGGATCATAAGAAACCAACCATTTTAAAAAGGGTTGGAAACTTGGAGAAGTGGAGAAATGTTCTGGGTTAGTAAGGGTCAGTAGGGCCTTGATTGCTGAAGAGCTTAGTATAGCTTGAAGGATAGCACGGAAGCCAGAGTACATAGGGCATGCTGGCAGAGGGAGAATCCCATAAGATGCGGTTGAAGAGAGGTGGTGGTGGTGGTGGTGTTAGGTGCTATCAGGTCATTTCTGACTCATAGCGACCCTTTGTACAACAGAATGAAACAATTTCTGGTCCTGTGCCATCCTCACAATCGCTGATATGTTTGATCCCATTGTTGGGTGCAGTATTATTCCATCTCATTGTGGATCTTCCTCTGTTCCACTGACCCTCTACTTTACCAAGTGTGGCATCCTTTTCTAGGGACTGATCCCTGCTGATAACATGTCTAAGTATGTGAGAGAAACTGTTGCCATCCTCACTTATAAGGAGCATTTTGGCTGTAGAGGTAGTGGTAAAGGTTTGTATTTTAAGTGCACTGAGAAATAATTGAAGGGTTTAAAATAAGGGAGTGTCTTCCTTAGACAGATTTGTATATTTGAAAAGTCCCTCTGGCTGCTGTTTGGAGAAAGACTTGAAAAGATACAGGCTCTTGTAGCAGGCTCAGTGAGAGATGGTGGTATCCAGGGCTGGGCTGTTGGCCGTGAAGATGCAAAGAAGTAGAATAATTGGGGGCAAAATTTGAAGATAAAAATTATTGAATTTACTGATGGTTTTGATTGAAGAGGTGGCAGGGATGAAGATTGAAGTGGTTGGGGGAAGAGTGATAGTCAAAGATGACTGTTTTCCAGTTTTCTGACCTGAAGACTGGATGCCATTTAGACATGGTAAATCTGAGAAGTTTTGGGTGACAAAATGGAAATATTAAGAAGGAAGTTGAAAATCACACCAATTTAGAGATCTCCGAAGAGGTTAAAACTAGACGTGAATTTGGAATTCAACGGCATCCATGATGGTGTTTAAAGCCCTCATAATAGATAATAACATTTAGGATGAGAATATGTGAAGAAGAGAGTTGTCCAGGTTTCAGACTAGGAAACACTATTTGGTTTAGAGGTCATATGGAGGAAGAGCTTGCATAGGAGACTGAGAAATGGCAGCTGAAACATCAGCATGTTGCTACCACAGAATCTAATGTAACTATGTTAGATGTTGCAAGTTTGAGTAAAATGAAAATAGAGAAATAACTTTTGGCAACGTAGAAGCCACCAAAGACTTGGGCATAGAAAAAAGGCATTGGCATGGATGCAAGAAGATTTTTTGGGGGGAATGAGGTAATTCACTTGCAGTGGTTAGTGTTCTCAGTAATATAAGCATAACCATTAGCTGAGCCTTGGAAAAGGTAGCTTAGGGATTTGATAGGTCAGGGAGAAGCATAAAAATAATCCTGGAGGGTAAAAAAGTATTGCTATAGAGGATACGTGGGATTACTAAATTTAAAATGTTTGAGGTTTGAGCTCATAAATTAAAAGTGAAACCAGTCTGTCATTCACTGTGTGGTTTTTCTCAAAATGCTGTTACTCATTAACTGTTTCCCCTGCATCAAAGGATATTCAAGCTCTTATTTCCAGTTTATCATTTTAATTCCTCACAGTATTTTTATGTGGTTAATAGGATATTCCTTGTTTAATAATATTCTAGAGACCTGGTAGGTGCTATGTACTTGTCTTAAATTTTGGTTATTTAATTGATAAAATTATGCATTGTTGTATTACTGAATTTAAAATAGGTTCTTTATTGCTTGACATTTGTATTTTTCTTTAAAATGTTATCTTTGTGGAGTAAACATTTTTCTTTGTGCTGTTTAGCATCTTCATCAGATTAGTTCAGATTTTTGCTGAATGTGATTATTTGGGAATGAAATGCCTTAATTTTAACTATTTTAATAAGATACTATTTCCAGTATAATTTATTAGCTACTTTAGGCATTTTAATTTGCAAATTTAGGACAATTTGCTTTAACATTTCTTCACTTTCCAAATTAGTCCTTTAGTTGTAATCTTAGTATAATATTCATTTCCCTAAATCAAAATCAAAACTGACAATTTAGAGTCGCTGAAACAAGTGTAAATAAATGCTAAGATTATAATGGTATTTGCATCTTAAGGTTAAAGACTAACTTTCCACAATTTAAAGTTTATGTATATGTTGCTTGCTCAAGGTTCTTGTTAACCTTTCTCTTTTTTTTTGCCAACTGGTTTGGTTGTTCAACAGCAATAGATACACCTTCCATTCTTTAGAATTATCTGTTTCTTCTCAGTGGAGTGATAGTTGTTAGAAAAAGATAGTCCCCGTATAGTTTCTTCTAGTGTTAATTCTTAGAGTTTGATTGACTTTTATTTACATTTCGGTTCTACAATATTGCAGTACATGAGTCAATGTTGATGTCATATAAATCTTAATTTTTAATGTGTTTCAGTGTACTGATGTTTCAACCAGAATAAAAATGTAAATGGTAGCTGCAAACATTTAAGTGTTAAGTCACTGTAAGTGATTCATTTGTTTTCCCTACCTTGAAGCAATTTGTCCTAAATTTCTATACATCTGCATTTGTTTTTGCTGTTTAAACTTCCTTAGTTGCTGGCTTTGACCTTTTATGTTGCTGAGTTTTATACATCTGTTTTCTCACCTGCCATATCCTAGGGGGCTTGGAGTACCCATAATACAGTGAGTCTACCTTCCTGGTCCCCAGACATTTCAGAAGGTCGGGAAATTTTTAAACCCAGGCAGCTCTCTGGCAGTGCCATTTGGAGCATCAAAGTGGTAAATAAAATTGCATTTATATTCATGTGTCATTTCTTTCTGGTTGTGTTGTCCTAGTAGAAGTTAAGAGTAAACCTTTCTGTTATAGGTAAATAGTTCAGCTTTCACAGCCTGTTTTTTTAATCTAAAAATCTTAATGCAAACATGTTTGCATTTTAAAATCTGGACTAGGCGGATATTAAATCATAATTTTATGTGACTGATTTCAAGTGTAAATTTTTAATATCTCTTTTTGTGTGTCACTTCTTATGTTGTAATGACCTGTATTTCTCTGAGGGGGAATATCCTTATCACATAAGCCATAAGGTGTAATTAAGGACTTGGCTTGTTCCTGCTATCATAAAATTTGGTTGCTAAGAAAAGAACGAAAGAACAGCTGCATTAATCTATTATATACTAATGGAGAAGAAATACCAGAATTGCAGCTCAGGATTGAAGAGGCCTCTTCTTCATGCCAGCTTGTGGAAGTTTTACCCTGCTAGTCCTTTGAAGTAAATTAAGTACTATGATGCATTTTGAAGAAAAAATATTAGTTTGAAAAAGTGTTAATCATTGCAAAAGCTGAAATTCTTTATTGACTAGAGAACATAATTTTTCTTCATGTTCTATATTTAATATAGTGCTGAAATAAGGCTGTTTATTTAGACTAATGAAAGATTCCAAAGAGTTCCAGTATCCACTTTCTTTTTTCTATCACCTTTGGAAGAACTACTATCCAACTCACCCTGTTATCATCCAGACTGTTTAAGTATAAGCATTTGTTTTAATAGTATGTAAGATTACTTGTTTCACAATTTTGGAGAAAGTACCAATTTTAATTTATGTGTTCTTGTCTGTGCCAGTTGTTGGAGAAAAACAAGTTGAGAGATTACTGTAGTCTTGATTTAATCATTGGCTTAAGTTTTAAAAAAATCTTTTGTACCTATTTTTTGAAAAATAGTCTCTACCCACTCCTACCTAACCCACCCTTGTTCAAAGAAGCTGCTGGATCCCTCAAGGGATCTAAAGGAGAGCAGTTTAGAGAAGACAAGGAGAAGCAGTGTAAAAACTGGAAGTTGGCTGTATTTATTAAAACTGGGGGAAAAGATAACCCTCTTCTCTTTTGTTCATGTGTATCTATTTTGTGCTTAACGATATATTATTGTACAATAAATTACTACTTAGAAATATTCTGCTAAATAGGTAATGAGTTCAGCATTTCATACTGAGATATATAACATCAAATGAAGATATGACATATTATTTAACTTGTCAGAGTAAAAAAAAAGATTAAAGAGAATTTTCCTGAGTATTTAAATAAGTTTAAATATTCATAGTACATTTACTTGTAGAGAGTCCAGGTTTTTTTAGGTAGTAATACACAAGTCTGAGTATAACAACAACACAAAACACAAAAAGCAACAACAACAAAAAATACTGGTATTTCTTAAGAGTTCAGGGAATTTAATATGTTTTCCTATAGAATTTTTTCTTGTATTGGATAAAAATTCAGATAATTATTTCTATTTGAAGTAGTCATTATCTAGATGATTTGAAACATGGTTTTTACCCTTTCATCAACTGTACTATAATCTTTAAATAAGTTTCCTTTAAATACTGTGACAGAATGAGGTAGACATATTCCATTCATATAGACAGCTACCGAATAGTAAAGGAAGTTGACTTAATTTTAATGACAGAGGAGAAAAAATAATTTTACACCAACAGAAATTAACTTCTATACTATTTACCAGTACAAAATAGTAGTTCAGAATATAGACACTGGAGCCAGACTTGGTTGCTCTGTAACTTTGAACAAGTTGCTTAACCTTTTATACCTCAGTGTACTTATCTCTAAAATGGGGATAATGAAATACTACCTACCTTACAAGATTGTTGAGAGTAAAAAGTACTTAGATCCATAAAGAGTAAGTGATCAGTAAATGTCAGCTAATTCTATAATTACTGAGTAATTAGCAGGAATCCTTCCTTATACTTATTCTTTATCGAATACAATGTGTTTACAATTAAGTTGCAGAATACATATTTAAAGATACAAATAATAAGCCTGTCTCTTAGTATTTATCTTGTCATCAAAATAAAAGAGAGAAACAAGTAGTTTTGGTAAAAGTTTTCCTGAAGTTATTAGCCTAAATTCTCAGGATTTAATTCTTTGTTTTCATTGGCTGATGAAGTAGATGTACTCTAAATTTAGTGAAATGTTTAGATCACTGACATTTGAACTTGAAAATTCTTTTTGGCTTTTAAAAAATGTTTACTGTTTACTTATATATTGTGTAGGGGCGTGGGTCAGGATTTCCAGGAAAGCGGAGACCTCGTGGTGCAGGACTGTCAGGACGAGGTGGCAGAGGCAGGTCAAAATTGAAAAGTGGAATTGGAGCTGTTGTACTACCTGGGGTGAGGCTGGCTTCATTTCTGTTCTAATCTTGAACATGTTAATGAATGATAAGACTCATTTGTAGCTAATCATTTGGACTTTAATAGTCACATGAGTAGACTAAAATTTTTATTTCATTTTGCTCTTACCTCTACTTTGTTTTTTTTAATCTCTAATCAAGTTTTATTTTATTATTTTTCAGTTTCTCATTCATTTTCTCTTTTCTTACCTTCCTGTTTGACTCTTATTTTATCTTCTTGCACCTTCCCCCAACATACAATATGTAGCATATTTCTTTTATTTAAAAAAACAAACTCCTGTTATATTCTTGGATTTATTTTAAAAAATTAATTAGATTGCAGTTTTAAGGTTTTGATTGCAGTTGCTTTCATTTTTGTACTATGCCTTACAGAAGAAATGACAAATGTTGCAGATTAGTATGTACTCTGACAGTGTTGAAGGTTCTGTAACTGTCTTTGACGTATTTTAATATAAAATTGATAAATATTGCTCATTGTTCATGAAACAAGTGGAATTGTTCAGTTTTACTAATAAACAAGGAGTAAGGAGACTTGCATTCTTGTTCTTTTTTTTTTTTTTTTAAGCAAATCCAAGTGGGGATAAATAATAGGCTTACGAGGTATAATTGATACAAAATAAACTATAAATATTTGAAGTATACAGTTTGAAAAGTTGTGACATATGTATCCAAAAAAACCAAACCCATTGCCATCGAGTTCATTCCGACTCATAGCGACCGTGTAGGACAGAGTAGAACCGCCCCATAGGGTTTCCCAGGAATGGCTGCTGGATTAGAACTGCCAACCTTTTGGTTAGCATCCGAGCTCTTAACCATTGTGCCACCAGGGCTCTGACATAAGTATACACCTTTGAAAACCACACCAGTCAAGATGGTGAACATAGTTTTTACCCCAAAAAGTTCATGCCCCTTTGTAATTCCTCTCTCCTCCCTCCCAGTCACTACCCCTCATCCCCAGGCAATAACTGATCTGATTTCCATCACTATAGATTAGTTTGTATTTTCTAGAGTTGTATATAAGTGGGACCATACAGAATATACTTTTTGGGGGCTGGTTTTTTAAATCAGCATAATTATTTGGAGATTCATCCATACCGTGGCGTATGTTAATAGTTCTTCCCTTTGGTTGCTGAGTAGTATCCCATAGTTGGATGTGCCACAGTTATATTCATTCACCTATTGAAGGACATTTTGATTGCTTCCAGTTTTTGGCTATTAGAAATAAAGGCTGCTATCACCTTTTTTTGTATAAGCCTTTGTATGAACACATGCTTTCTTTTCTCTTGGGTAAATATCTAGGAGTGAAATGACTGGATTGTATGGTTGATGTGTATTTACTTTTTTTAGAAAAGGCAACTTTTTGTCACATTGGTTGTATCACTTTACATTCCCACCCCGAGTGTATGAGTTCCCATTTCCTCCACCTCTAACCTATACTTGGTATGGTCAGTCTTTTTAATTTTAGTCATTCTAATAAGTATGTCATACTGTCTCATTTGCATTTCTCTAATGACTAATGATGTTGCCAGCTGTTTAGGTGCTTATTGGCCATCTGTATATTTTTGATAAAGTGACTCTTCAAATCTTTTGCCCATATTTTAATAGGTAGTTTTTTAAAACCTTAATTATTGAGTTCTTTATATATTCTGGACACAAATTCTTCATCAGATCTATGATTTGAAAGTATTTTCTTGCATTCTGTGGTCTGTCTTTTCTTTGTCTTGACAGTGTCTTTTGAAGAGCAGAAGTTTTAAGTTTTGATGAAGTCCGATTTATCACTTTTTTCTTTTATGGATTGTGCTTTTGGCTGTCAAAGAAATTTTGCATAACCCAAGCTCACAGACACATTCTGTGTTTTCTTCTATAAGTTTTAAGGCTTTATGTTTTGAACTTAGGTCTATAATGGAAGCTAATATTTAAATAATGGTAAGAATGTGGGTCAAAGTTCATTTTTTTGCATATTTAATATCCATTTGTTTTAGCACCATTTCTCTGAATTGCCTTTGTATCTGTGTTGAAAATCTTTGTTATTGGTAGTTGCCTTGGAGCTGATTCTGACTCATAGAGACTCCACGTGTGCAGAGCAGAACTGCCCCATAGGGTTTTCAAGGCTCTGACCTTTCAGAAACAGATTGCCAGGCCTGTCTTCTGAATAGGTTTAACCTGCCAACTTTTTGGTAGTCGAGCACTTAACCATTTGTGCCACCCAGTTGTTGAAAAGTAGTTATCCATATATGTGTGTGTGTCTATTTTTGGAATTACTCTACTGCTCTGTTGACTTATTACTCTGTCTTCAGGCCAGTACTACACTATCTTGATTAGTTCCATTTTATAATAAATCTTGAAATTAGATACTGTTAATCTTCCAATCTTCTGTTTTTTTCAGAGTTGTTTTGGCTATTCTACCTATTGCGGTCGAGTCGATTCCGACTCATAATGACCTTATAGGACAGAGTAGAACTGCCCCGTAGAGTTTCCAAGGAGCGCCTGGTGGATTCGAACTGCCAGCGTTTTGGTTAGCAGCTGTAGCGCTTAACCACTACACCACTAGGGTTTCCTTGGCTATTCTAGATCCCTTATATTTCTCTATCATTTTTAGAGTTAGGTTGTTAATTTCTGCTAATAACCTGCTAGAATCTTGATTGGATTTGTGTTTAATCTATAAGTAAATTTGAGGAAAGTTGACATTTTAAGCATATTGAGTCTTTCAACTCATGGACATTGTGTATCTCTCCTTTTCTTATAGGTCTTCCTTAATTTCTGTCAGTAATGTTCTGTAGTTTTCAACATATAAGTCTTTCACACCTTTTGTCAGATTTATCCCTAAGTTTTTCATATTTTTTTAGCTTGTTGTAAATGCTTTTCATGTCTTAATTTCAAATTCTGATTGTTACTTCCTATTATGTAGAAATACTATTTTTTAAATTGATCTTGTAACCTACAGCCTAACTAAACTCATTTATTATCTTTGTTTTTTTGTAGAATCCATTGATTGGATTTTCTGCATACATGACCATGTTGTCTCACAGTTTTTATTTTTCTTTCCAATCTGGAGGCTTGTTTACAATTTTCCCTTGTAGTCTTTATACTTTTTATGACTGTAAATTGCTCTTATTGTTGGCACTATAATAAAACAGTACTGTTCGTTGAAATTGCTATCTAAAGTTCGTTACTTTGAAAAATGTTACGTACGGTATTTTTACATAGGTAACACACACCTTCTACGTTTGTCAGCCGCTCCCCCCGCCGCAGTGTATTTTCGTAAGTACCACTATGCCAAATTTTATTTTATTTTTTTTTGCTGTAAAAAAATTCAGCATAGCGGCACTTGTGAATATATTTTGTGGGAGATGGGAGCGGTTGGCAAACAAATGTAGAAGGTATGCGTTCTTTGCATAAAAATGTGATAATAGCCCTTTTATTGAGTTATTCTCTTAATCATCCCTCAAGGAAAGTAATTACTAATACTTTATATTTTGACCTTAACCTATTGTGTTTTACCTTTGTACTTCCAGGATAGATTGTAAGCATTTTAAAGGAAGAGGAGGGGGTCATATTTTATGATTTTGGCATTGGCCCCCACTGTTCTTTACCACATCTAATTCAGACCTTTTTAAAAATTGCACTCTGGAAATAATTATTAACAAATTAATAGGTACTTAGTTGATTTGGTCAAATATAACCAAGTCCGGAAATGAACATTTCTGGTTGATCATCCTTTTGCTAATACTGAAATTTTGATAATTTTTTCACAGTAATAATATTCTAAAGAGTACTATCTAATAGAAATATAATGTGAGCCACATATGTAATCTAAAACTTTCTAGTAGCCATGTTGATGTCCTGGGCTGGCACAAACGGTTAAGCACTTGGCTAACCAAAAGGTTAGAGGTTCAAGTTCACCCTGAGTTAGGTACCTCAGAAGAAAGGCTTGGTGATCTACTTCTGAAAAGTCAGTAATTGAAAACCCTGTGGAGCACAGTTGTACTCTGACATGCATGAGATTGTCATGAGTCAGAACTGACTCAAAGGCAACTGGTTTGGTTTGGAGTAGCCATGTTTAAAAAGGAAAGAGAAACAGGTGCAATTAATTTTAATACATGTCATTTAATCCAATATAATGAAAATATTATTGTTTCAACATGTAATATGTAAAAAATTATTGATGAGATATTTTACATTCTTTTTTTTTTTTGCCCTTGTACTAAGTCTTCAAAATCTAATGTGTGTTTTACACTTACAGTACATTTCAGGTTGGACTAGCCATATTGCAGGTCTCAGTAGCCACCTCTCTACCATATTGGATAGCCACAGTTCTAAAGTATCACTAAAATAATGTTTCATATACATACATGTGCGCGGGTGCGCACACACGGTATAAAAAAATTATAATTTTATAGTTTTTTTATTAGAATTTCTAGATAATGAAGTCTTACTAAAGGAAGGTTTATGTTTTTTACATTACTTCTGATCTGTGGGACTTGCAACTCTGAAGAGACCATTAGGTGAATAAAAAATATTTTGACTTAAAGTTTTATGGTAGTATCTTGGCAGTAATTAATTAGGAATTGTTAGTATAGATCTTGGCAAAAATTCTATTTTGAGTACGAATTTTCTCAAGCTTTCTAGTTTAAATATAGTACAAGTGAAAAATATAACAATGTTTTGTGTATTTCACTTTTTATAGGTGTCTACTGCAGATATTTCATCAAATAAAGATGAAGAAGAAAACTCTATGCACAATACAGTTGTGCTGTTTTCTAGTAGTGACAAGTTCACTTTGCATCAGGTTTGAACTTAAATTACTGTTTTCCACCTTTGAATTCCTCCTTGCCTGTTTCTACTGTCTCAAATATACAGAAATCGTCTATTACTTAACTAGAAGATATTTTTAAAATAAAATTTGTATACTCTTAGTTTAGTCTCAGATTAAAATATGTTCATGTGTTTTTAATTTCAGGATATGTGTGTAGTTTGTGGGAGTTTTGGCCAGGGAGCAGAGGGAAGATTGCTTGCCTGTTCTCAGTGTGGTCAGTGTTACCATCCGTACTGTGTCAGTATTAAGGTAAATACCTTTAAATGAGTTCGTAAAAATTTATTGAATTTTGATTTGAGTAGTAACATGCTGCTTTCAGTTTTTAATAATTAGGCAAGTAATATTTGTTGTGATTATTATACATATATTGTTAAATACTTTATTAAAATCTAAGGTGTTTGTTACCTCAAAAAATTGACTCCTGTAATTTTCTGGTCTTAAATTATACTAATTATCCTACTGCTGTCTTGAAAAAGTAAAGCATAAAATTTAAAAGACAGTTTATACTATTATTTGTTATGGCATGAGGTTTAGTTGATTTACTTTGCCTATTGATTATAAAAGTTGAGAACAATTAGAGTCCTTAGTAAAAATTCCTTAGCCTGTCCTGGTATCCTTTTACTCTTCTCACCCTCACCCCTAATACAAAAGGACATTTTCTCCTTTAGCTGAAAAAAAGAAATTCATATTTAATGCAATTCAGTACACATAGAGCTAGCAGTTCTCAATTTCATGTATTTCCAGTTAGAAACTTACTGAGGAACCTTATAAAGAGTAAACTTGTGCTTTTTTGAAATGCTGTTTAGATGTGAACATGTCCCAAGAGCTCAGTCTGTCACTTTAATAAAACTTGTGTATTTGAACAAAAGAACAAAGTAAGCATAGAGGTACAGCTGTACATCAAGGGTCCTGCTGTACACTCCACAACCAAGTCCTACCATGTGATGTGCAGAAATACTAACTTCATTTGCTTATACGGTCGTGAATCATCCTCAACTTACAAATGGTTTCTATCATTTTCTATCCTGCCCCTCACACATCCCTATATTTATTATCATTGATTTACCTAAGATGTTGGCATAGATGTCCTCTTGGGGATTCTTTGTTGATCATTGTACTAATGTTTCTTTTCTAGGGTGTGTAGCTCGTTGTGGTTTTCAGAATTAAAGTGAAAAATTGTAATTTATCCAAAATGGAATAATAGTCAGTCTATAAATCTATATAGTCTTTTAAAGTTAGCTTCCCACAGTATATTAAGGGAAAAAAGGACACAAATTATGTAAAATCAGTTTAAAAAATAGAATTATATATGCATAGTAAATGATTAACTGTTCTTTTGTGCCTTTATATGCTAAATTTTCTTTAATTTTTGTTATTTTTAAACTTAGAATTTATTTTTAGAACACTTAGTGATCTGAGGAAATTGAAAAAGTTCATTGGAAGACAGAAATATAAGCTCCATGGGCCAAATTGATAAGTTAATATGACATTCTTCCTTTCCTAAAAGTTGGAAGGGGCTTTAGGAGGGAAATTAAGATTTGAGAGTTTATGCTCAGAACATTTGTATATTTCTTTTAATCCCAGTCTCGTAAATCCTATTTTACAGATGAGGTCAATGAAGCGTAGGTAAGTTAAGATCAATTAGTACAATATCAAATAGCTAGTAACTGGCTGAGCAAGAATTTAAATACCAATTTTTCTGACTACGTTTGGTTCTGATTATACCACTAATAGCATTTGGTACAGAATACTGCAACTTACTACTAAATTTTTAAAACAATGCAATTTATTGATCTCATCTGTGAAAAGTAATATGGTAAATTCTGTAAGGAATATAAAACAGCTTTCCTGGATATGATATTCTAAGTTGACTGTGCCCTCCCCCACCACACTTTAAAGATGTCATTCTGTTATCTTCTGGCTTGCATTGTTTCTGATGAAGTCAGTAAGCATTCTTATCTTTATTTTTCTAAATGCAATGTGACTTTTTCTCTAGCTGCCTCTAAGATTTTCTCTTTAACATTGGTTTTTAGCAGTTTAAAAAAAAAATCAGACTCACTGTGGTCAAGTCAGTTCTGACTTGTAGTGAGCCCTGGTGGCACAGTGGTTAAGAGTTTGGCTGCTTACCAAAAGGTCAGCAGTTTGAATCCACCAGCCACTCCTTGGAAACCCTATGGAGCAATTCTACTCTGTACTGTAGGGTCACTCGGAGTCGGAATCAACTCAATGGCAACAGCTGTGGTTTTTTGGTTTTGGTCAGAATCAACTTGACAGCAATGGGTGTGGTTTGGTTTGGTTCAGCAGTTTGTTTATAATATGCCCTGGTGAGGTTTTCTTTGTGTTTATTCTGATTTCTTAGGTTTCTTGGATCAGTAGGTTGGTATTATTTTTATTTAATTTTTGGGTAATTTTTGGTCATTATTTCTTCAATTTTTTTTTTCTGTTCCCTAGCCCCCCGCCTTCTGGAATCTCAAGAGTGTGTGTGTGTGTGTGTGTGTGTGTGTATGTGTGTGTGTAATTGCATGATATTGTCCCACAGGTCACTGATGTTTGCTGTTGTTGGGTTTTTTGTTTTTGTTTTTCTTTCTGTGCTTTAGTTTGAATAGTTTCTATTGCAGTTCCCAAGTTCACATTTCTTATGCAGTATCTAATCTATTTTTAAACCCATCTAGTGAATTTTTCATTCAGATACTGTATTGTTCATCTTGGCTTTATTTTGTTCTTTTTATAATTTTAATATTTTTCCTTATGTTCTTGTTTTCCTTTAAATTTTTTAATATATTTACAATAGCTGTTTTAAATCTTTGCTAATTTCATCATCTCTGTCATTTCTCATTGTATTAATTAATTTTCTGCATTAAGTTATACTTTCTTGTTTCTTTGTATGTCTAGTGATTTTCAGTTGGATGGTGGACATGGTAATAGTATATTTTTGAGTGTCTGAACTTTGTTTCTTTAAAGAGGTTTTGCTGTGGCAGTTGGTTAAATTATTTGTGGATAGTTTGATCCTTTTGAAATTTCTTCTTAAGATTTCTAAAGAATCTTTATTCTAAAATAGCTATTTTCAATCTTTTTTTTCTCTTTTTTTTATTGTTGTTGTTTAAGTGAAAGTTTACGATTCAGGTTAGTCTCTCATACAAAAATTTATATGTACATTGTTATGTGACCCTCCTTTCTACCTGATTTCCCACGTCCATTCAGCCAGTTCCTGACCTCTCTGCCTTCTCATCTCGCCTCCAGAGTGGAGCTGCCCATTTAGTCTCAAGTATCTACTTGAGCTGAGAAGCACACTTCTTCATGAGTATTCATTTTACGTCCCATAGTCCAGTCTAATCTTTGTCTGAAGAGTTGACCTCGGGAATGGTTTTAGTTCTGGATTAACAGAGAGTCCGGGGGCCATGTCTTTGATGGTCCCTCCAGTCTCAACCTGGTCTTTTTACTAGAATTTGAGTTCTGCACCCCACTTTTCTCCTGCTCCATCAGGGACTCTCTGTTGTGTTCCCTGTCAGGGCAGTCTTGGTGGTAGCCGGGTACCATCTAGTTCTTCTGGTTTCAGGCTGATGAAGTCTCTGGTTTATGTGGCCCCTTATTCTCAATCTTTTTGGTCATGAAACCTTCTAACACTCAAAAATTATTGCAGACACGAAGAGTTTATGTTTATGAGGATTATACCTATTGATGTTTATCATTTTAGAAATTGAAACTGACAAAATTTTTAAATACAAGCACAATTTGTATTACGTCAAAGTAACGATGTTATTATGCATCATATAGCCTCTGGAAAACACCACTGTAGAATCCTGAGTGAATGACAGTGAAAACAACAAGTAACATATTAGTATTTGTATAAAAATAGTTTTGCTCTTTCAGACCCACTGGGATTTCCCAGACCACACTTTGACAGCTGCTGTTTTAGCTAGCTTAACACCCTATATCTAAGGACTGGCCTTTCTGGGGTCTCTACCAAATACCCTCCTCCTGTTTAGCAGTCTTTTGACTCTATGTGAGCTTCAGTGATTGTTAATCTTACAATTTCCCAATAACAGTTCTCTCCTCTAGCTGTAGCCCCTTGTTTGGGTTAGTAGATACACAGCCAAAGACTCAAGGAGAACCCTGTGAACACTTCTGGAGCCTTGACTCTGCATTGCTTCTTCCTTTCCAGTACTCTGTCCTGTAAATTCTAGCTGCCTCACCTTTCCTGAACTCCATCATGTCTTCTAAACTCCATGAGACTCTGCTGGGGTTCTACCTGTTTGTGCAGCAATCTGGAAAACGTCCCTCCTCACAGAGATCACAGTCTGTACCGCCTGTTGTCCAGTGTCTAAAAACAGTTGTTTTATATATCTTGCTCAGTTTTCTAGTTTTTTTTATGATTGGAGAAAGATCTGTTCCAGTTAGTTGTAACAGTATGCATTATAGATTATAAAACACATCTATCACAACTTTGACATGGTACTGTGGATGGAACTCTAGATAATACCTTACTTGAAAGAGCTCTTGAAAATTAAGACTAAATCAGTGCAGTAGGAGAAAATCAGTTGAGAATGGTGCTTTAATACATAGGGGAAGAGGAACTTTCAAAGGGGGAAACAATGTTTAAGAGTTGAAGTACTGCAGAGAGGTCAAGTAAGACAAAAACTAAAGTGTCAGTAAGATTTGGGAGCTAGAAGGCCTTGATTGACCTACTTGAGCAGTTTCAATGGAGATGAACATAGAGACCAGATCGTGGTGTGTTGAAGAGTAATTGTGAACTGAGTAACTTGAGGGTTTGGCTAGAATAGACTGCAGGGTAGCTGTCTAAAATAAGAAAACTTGACTTAGCAGGAATGAAGATACATTTTTTAAAAAACTCCACTAGTAAATTCATTAATCTGTTTCATACTTTATCTTCAGATCATCTTACCTTTTCCTCTAAGCTGGAGGTTGACAAATGATGGGCTGCAGGCCAAATCTGGTCTACGCACCTGTTTTTACAAATACAATTTTGTTGGAACACATTCTCCCAATATAGTTGCATTACTACATTTAGCCAGGTAAAGTGTTGGTTATGACTCAGTAAATGTTCACTGTAGATCTAAACACTGTACTATGACTTTCTTTTATTTTTCATTGGAGGTTTAATAGCAAGAAGAAAGTAATCTTTAAGGATCTTCACTGGTTTTTGTTGTTGTTTGTTTTCACTGCCATAGCAGATGGAAGTGCCACCATGTCAGATTACCTTGTTAAGCCCCTTTTTTTCTGGGAATAAACTTATTCTTTCCTAGGCTCCTCATATTCTTGTTCTTGTTTGTGACAGTGGCTTCTAGGTCTGTTGCTCTACTCTTATCCTTAAACTTCCCTGGACTGATGCCTTTGTTGAATTCATTGTTTTCTGGATTCTCTGTCTTCCTTTTTGGTATAAACCCTCATTTTGTTCTACATATCTCTACATAACTTTCATTAGAAGGAATTTGTGAGAGTTGAATTCTGAGTCTTTGTATGTCTAAAAATATATTCTGCCTTCACACTTCATTGCTTGTTTAGCTAAGAATTGTACTTTGAGAAGAGTATTTTCCTAAAGAATTTGGAAGCTATTATTCTGTTGTTTTCTAGAATCCATAATTGGGAAGTTTGATGCCGTTCTGATAGTTGATCTTTTGTATTTAACTTTTTAATTTTCCTCTTCAGGTAGACTTTAGGCTCTCTTATTCTTCACGATCTGAATTAATGAAAATTCAGATTTTTATCTGTATCTTGATTACTTCCTATTTCATTATAATGTGGGCACTGTGATCCTTTTTATCTATAGACTCTAGTTTTTTGAGATCTTTAAGAGGTTGGTTCTAAATTTTTAATATTACATGATGTGGCTGCCTTTGAGGGACTTATTGGGCAGTATAGAGATTCTCAACTTTTCTACTAACTTAGACCCTTGAGGTTGAGGAAAGTAAACAGAGGAGTGAGGGTGAATTTCAGAAGTCCTACCTTCATAGTTCAGAATCCTCCAAGGTCGTAAAATGTTCTTGAGAACTCATGTTTTACCTTCATTTTGTTTTTTCTTTCTGCATTTTTTCTATTATTGTTCATGTTGATTTTAATATAAAAATCTTTATGCCATGTACACAAATTTCAGGAAAGTGGAATTCATGGAAATGTAGATAGAGACCATACTGATATATTTTCAAATTTCAGGAAAGTGGAATTCATGGAAATGTAGATAGAGACCATACTGATATATTTTCAAATCCTACGTCAGCAGTAGGGGGGCATTTTACTTGGTTAAACTTCAGTCACCTTATCTCTAATCTGGACATAAAATCCCTAGCACAAGGTACTAATGTGGAGTTTAAAAAAAAAAAAAGGCATTAAAACATGTGCCACTTCCTATTATTCTCCTCAGTAGGTAGGCTCTTAAAAGTACATGGAAGTGCCCCTCCCAGCATCAGGCCCATTGTAGGTGCTCAGTAAATGTTAGTTGTTTGTTTTTTTCTGCTTTAGGTACATAAGCACCATATTCATTTATATAGTATAATTAATTATGCAAACTGAGGCATAGGTTAATGTATAAATCACATGGATTGGTTGTTTCTTTTACAGATCACTAAAGTTGTTCTTAGCAAAGGTTGGAGGTGTCTTGAATGCACTGTATGTGAGGCCTGTGGGAAGGCTACTGACCCAGGAAGACTCCTTCTTTGTGATGATTGTGACATAAGTTATCACACCTACTGCCTAGATCCTCCATTGCAGACAGTTCCCAAAGGAGGCTGGAAGTGCAAATGGTACTCTAGGATTTACATTTCCGTTGTTAGTCTTTCAAGTTCAGAACTTTCCCACATCAGTTTAGTTTTAAAAAAAATTAGCTACATCTGTTTAATTGAATAATACATGTTTACTGTGGTGGATATCACTAATCAGAAAATCAAGTATGCATCAAATAATTTTCCCCTGTTCTGTTCATATGTAGCTTTTTAAATTGTAGGAACTAAATAAGTAAATAAAATTGAGACTTTTGTGGGGTGTTTGAATTTCAGGTGTGTTTGGTGCAGACACTGTGGAGCAACGTCTTCAGGTCTAAGATGTGAATGGCAAAACAATTACACACAGTGTGCTCCCTGTGCAAGCTTATCTTCATGCCCGGTCTGCTATCGACACTATAGAGAAGAAGATCTTATTCTGCAGTGCAGACAATGTGATAGGTATTGTGCTGTTTTTTGTTTGTTTTCATCTTTTGCAAGCTTTTATCTTTCTAATATAGCAAAAGGAAAACGGAAAATAACTTTCTAGGTCACAAATTTAAGAAACAAAATTTTTTGCTTTTCAGGTTTTTAGCTGGCTAGATACTTACAGAAGTGATCTCTTTTTAAATTCTCAATCCCAGACCAACTGGGATCTTTTTGAAAGTTTATGAATCCTTCAAAATTATATGCAGAATTATTGCTTACGTATATGCATTTTTCTGTGGAGGGTTTGAGTCTTTTATTAGATTCTAAAAGGGATCTCACACAATCTATTTTCCTTAAATCATTTTTTCTGCCCTCCCTAATTAGTATGTATGCAGCTTCAAAATAAGTATTGTTTTCTTTGGGTTCAGTGGTATACTACTGTGCTTTGTCACACTTAAGCAGTGTACATGTGATATTATTAGCAATACTATTTCACCGTAGCTTAGGATTCTCAGGAGTTTGCCTAACAGTTCTTTTTTCCCAGGCAAGACAACGGCTTAGCTTTATTTCCCAGGTACCATTCAACATCACTTAAATGAGTTATAGCTACATGAAGTCGATGTAGTATATAGACTACATGCGTACTATGCCATTTGTAGTTGTCTGGCTTTCTTTCTAATTGCCCTAACTAGCTTACTTGCTGTCTTTGACATATTCAACGTATGATCATAAAACAGTTAGCCTTCTTATGTAATGTGCTTTTGCTCCCTACCTAGTACTTGTTCTCGTTTTCTTTCCCAGCTTCCTGAAAAGTTTGTGTGCGTCATTGGGGAAATGGGTTAGGAGAAAAGGTTAAGATGAACTAGATTTGGGGAGCGTGTGAGGCTTAAGAGCTTTAAGTTTAAAGACATTCAACTCCTATTATAATTTTTAAAAGGAAACAGATCTCAATGTATTCTGCTTTTTTAATGTACAAATGTGGTCTTTTTAGATGGATGCATGCAGTTTGTCAAAACTTAAATACCGAGGAGGAAGTGGAAAATGTAGCAGACATTGGTTTTGATTGTAGCATGTGCAGACCCTATATGCCTGCATCAAATGGTAAGAGAATAATTACACAGTATCCATACTGGCATCTCGCCAGGAGTGTTCTTACTCTAATTCTTTTTCCTTTTTGTGAAATTATTATTTTGACAAGTATTTTAGAAAAAAAAAATAAGGTATTATTTTATATAAATGAATTCTTATTATCCCAAATTAATATGTTAAAACCATTTACTTAAATAAATGAAGCATGCGTTTTAGATACGAAATGTAATTTTGCTTTCAAGGCACGTGATTTTGCAGTTATTAGCAGTGTTTCCTGTCGCACAGTCTGGTGTATGATCCAGTGCACTGATCTTTGCCAGTTTTTCCTCCAGTTCCTTATTTTCCTCTTCACCTCTCCTTGTTGTAAAGACAGCTTTTAGCCATATTTAGTATTCAGACATTTATTTTAATGAAACAGGATACAAAAATAGAAATTTTACTCGTATGTTCATCTTTAAATATGCTTTACCTTTTCTGGAAAAAAAAATTGCTTAACTTTTTTTTTATTTCAGTGCCTTCCTCAGACTGCTGTGAATCGTCACTTGTAGCACAAATTGTCACAAAAGTAAAAGAGCTAGGTAAAATCTGAAATGCTTTACTTGACTACTCTTTACAAAAATGTTACAAATGGTAATTTTTATATAACTTACTTGCTATGCATTGTATGAAACCTGACTTCATTGTGTGGGTCTTCAATCCAAATAAAATGTTAGTCTTGTCCAGCTTTAGTGGGACAGTATTCCTATAAATTTCAGGAAATTGGCAATAAAAATAATAACTTTAAAATAACCATTAATGCCATACTTGCTTTGTTGTCAGTTAGCAAAAAATAAGACTTAGTTTTAGCAAGCATGCAGATATTTTTAGAATTAATTCAGTCTGTTACTATTATTTTGTAATAGATCAGCCTGGGATCGTAATTAAATATGATACTTTTATTAATCAGTTATTCTTTTACCTACTTGTATCTGATACCATTTGATGGAAAAACATTTGGATAGTACAGAAATTATTCTAATGAACAGCATCTTTATACATTCAAAAGTTAAATCAGCAGGATTTCTACTTATTTACCACCTCTCCCTGTAAGTGATTATATATTGATACTTTGTTTTTCAAATTGGTTTCTGGAGTATTTTAGCTTCAGTGCTTTCCTTCTAAATCCTTATATTGATACATGAAAATAGAAATGCCAGGAAGACTTCTTTTAAAACACTCAGTATTATTGCCTGTAATCTGAGAAAGTTTGGCCATTTAGATTTATTCGTGGTTTTAATTGGGCACCATCCAGTTAATTATTCACAAATGATTGTTCACAAATAATTAACTGATAGAATAATTAACTCTTCAGTGCCCAGTTCAGGCCCTGGTAGTGTAGTGGTTAAGCATTTGGCTGCAAACCAAAAGGTCAACAGTTTGAATCCACCAGCCGTTTCTTGGAAACTCTATGGAGCAGTTCTGCTGTGTTCTATAGGGTCACTATGAGTCAGAATCAACTCGACAGCAATGGTTTATGGTGCCCGATTAAGGATAACTGCTTTATAAAAGTCACATTCCCTTGATATGGGTATTTTGGAATGATAATATATCAGTCAGAATTTAAAATGGAAGTTTTCATTTGTATTCTTGGGATTCTGTGATTTCTAGATCCACCCAAAACCTACACCCAGGATGGTGTTTGTTTGACCGAATCAGGGATGAGTCAATTACAGAGCCTCACAGTTACAGTTCCAAGAAGAAAACGGTCAAAACCAAAGTTGAAATTGAAGATTATAAATCAGAATAGTGTGGCTGTCCTTCAGACCCCTCCAGACATCCAGTCAGAGCATTCAAGGGATGGTGAAATGGATGACAGTAGAGGTAATGCTGATTTATTTTCTATGGACTGTGCTTGCAAGAATTAAAGCATATAAAATCGCTTTCAAAATATGTGTGATTTATGTAAGGGTAAATCATACTGACCTGGATAAGCCTTGATGTAATAATTGTCCTTTCTCAGTGAATGGTCTTCTCGGACCTTGCCTTTTCAGGTGTCTTCCCTTTCATGTACCCTCTTAGAACAGGCCTACCTTACAGAAGTCTCCAGGAGTACCGTATCTTTAAGGATCACATGTAGGAGAATTCAGAGGGCTTGACTGTAGTATGCTAGATAGCAGCATAAACCTTCTCAGATACTGTGATTTTGGATGCCATATTTATTCAGAAATTAAAAGTTCTAACACTAGGGTACAACAAAACAGGCTTCAAAATTTCTTTTACTGTTAAAGATTAAAGGGGTTTTACTAGATTAAGGGATTATGAATTTCATATAAATCTCATCATATTCTTCACATAAAGAGTAGTAAGAGTGAAACTAGTATTGACTGCAAGAGGCAGTGAAAACTGTTTTACTTAAGTAATACTCAATTTGGTTTGGAAATAAACCTAAATAAGTTAAAGTAGAATTCTAGAAATGGAAAAACTGTTGTTAATCTTCAAGTATAAATTTATAGTCCAAGAAGGTTAATCATAAACTGTTTATAAATAACTTCTTGATCAGAGGAAATATCAAAAAATTTTCCTAGCTGAATTCTTAAGATGAAAAAATCAGCTCCAGTGAGTTACATTTTGCTTATCACTGGAGAAGATCCCTGTAGGCTTGTTTAGTTTTAGAGTGGTTATTTCTTTTCAAGTGATTCAGAAATAAAGTAATTTTTTTTTTTCTATTAAGGAGCCCTGGTGGCACAGTGGTCAAGCACTTAACTGCTAAACCAAAAGATCAGCAATTGGCACCCACCCAGCAGCTCCACGGGAGAAAAGACCTGGCAGTCTGCTCCTGTAAAGACTAAAGCCTAGAAAACCCTGTGGGGCAGTTCTGCTCTGTCACATGGAGTTGCTGAGTTGGAATGGCCTCGATGGCACCCGACAACAGCTAGTATTTATTGAATGCCTACCACATGCCAGGCAGCCCTGGTGGCACAATGGTTAAGAGCTACAGCTGCTAACCAAAAAGTCAGCAGTTCGAATCCACCAGCCGTACCTTGGAAACCTTACGGGGCACCTCTGCTCTCTCTGTAGGTTTGCTATGAGTCAGAATCGACTCGATGGCACACAACAACAAACTACATACGAGGTTTTGGGAGTCATGTCAGTGAACAAAATACATAAAATCCTCTGCTCATGGAGCTTACATTTTAATGTTAGGAAGCAAGAGTCTAAAAATAACACAATAACATAATAAATAATTATGTTTTCCAAGTGCTATGGAAAGAGATAGTAGGGTAAGGGGAGCCTGTGGTGCAGATGGTGGTGAGAGATCAAATGAAATGGGGTGGTAGGACAAGCTTCACTGAGAAGGCAATATTTGAGCACATATTTTAAAGAGTCAAGCAACTGGATTATCTGAGGAGGAGCATTCCAGGCAGTGAGTAAATCAGTGCGAAGATTCTGGGTGGGGGTGTGCCTGTCATGCTTGAGTGTCCAGCAGAGTGAGCAAAGGTGAGAATTAGTAGATGATGAGATCAGAGACGTGGGGAGGTAGGCAGCTCGGTAGAACTTGCAAGACCATAAGACACTACCCTAGGAGTCTGAACTTACTCTGGGTGTAACGGAAGCTCACTGGGGATTTCTGAAGAGAAGGGTGGCATGATGTTATATTTTTAAAGGAATACTCTGCTGTGACTACACTGTATGTGGTCAAGGTGGCAAGTAGATTGAGTAGGAATTGCAGTAGTCCAGGTGAAGAGAGTCATGGCTTGGAAAGAAAATATGTCTTTTGTATGTGCCTGATAATTTATCATTTAATCCTTACATTTATTTTGTAGTAATATTTTTGGGTCTTTGTGGTTTGGAGAAAAGCTTTCAGATGCTTGTATATAACCAGTGTTCAAATAACTGTTGATAGAGACTTTGCTTTTGAAATTTTAAGTGGTTTGGGACTTGTGAAGAAATAATGTGTATACTCTGGAAGAATCTGTATCAGTATCACTGAGAGTGTGCTGAAGAATTCTAGTTTCTGAGGATACTAGAAGATGCCTAAAAAAATGGTTTCATAGTCACTTACTTTTGGGAAATGCCACATTACACAAAATTTGAAAGGTTGCTTGATGGTACACATTATTTCCCAAATTATGAGATCATAGAACTTTTTTTTTGTGGGGATGGGTAACAAAATACACAGCAAAACATACACGCATTCAGCAGTGTTTGCATGCACAGTTCACTGATGATGGTTGTACACTTCACATTGTATCACCATTCTCACTGTCTCTGCCCCTGGTATTTCACCACTGTTAACTTGTTCTCTCTTCCCCTTGATGTTCTCATCTGTGCTTTAGAGTTCCAGTTGTCATCTCTATCTCTATAGGTAATTCTTCAACAGGGCACATGCTCAAGGCAGACATTTTTTATTTATTGAGCTGAATTGTTTAGTTTAAAGACAACTTCATGAGATCGTTTCAGCTCAAGGTTCAAAAGTTGTTTCCAGACAATAGGTTTGGAGGTTTCCTCCTCCCCCCATCTCAATTTGTCCAGTAAGTCTGGTTTGAAGTTCCTTTCCACAGTTTTCCTCCTTTTGATAAAGATCCATCTGTTGGGTCCCTGAAGCTCTGATAAAGTCTTTTTCCCTTGGAGAGTAGGCTTCTTTTATTATGGAGAACACTCTGGGAGTATTTAAAGTAGTTACTTTTCCCCTCCCTCTGCCAGCGCCTTCCTTTCTTAGATCTTCACAGTGAGAACCTGAGAGCTCATAGAACTTTTTAAAAACAAAACACAACAACAACAAAACCTAGGAAGTTCCCCTGTGACTAGTGCCCTGTGCAGCGACAGCACTCTGAGAAGTGGTATGTGCTTCATTTTATATTCTCATGTTGATACTTGTCGGGGTATAAGAAAACGAGATGAACGAGTCATTACACTTGCTAGCTTTCTGTTTACATGGTACAATAGTCCACCTTGAATTGCTTTAGTGAATCTCGTTATTTTTAGAGTGCCTCCTATGAATATGAAAAAAGGTGCTTGTTGTTTAGCATATTGGCTGTTTTTGTTTTGTTTTTTTTAATCAAAGATTACTACAACTTTGCTCTCCTGAGACTCTATAGATCCATATGTTTAAAATCAGTTTTATGTTATTTAAATATGCCTGTTCAGGAAAAAAATACAGGAAAAGATCCTAAGAGTATGATCCTTGTTATGTTATACTAAGATTTCTAACAAAACCCTCATCTTTAAAAGTGCCTATTTTTCTGCTACTTTGTATAAAACTTAAAATTTGCCAGTTTTCACACTGTTGCAGTGACATGTTTTAATCACATCTCAACACTTTGGAAACCATTATTAAGCAATGACCAGTGTTGAAGCCTACCTTGAATATTTTTAAGCAAGTTGTTTAACTTCTCTGATACTTAGTCTTCTCATTTATAAAATATATTAAGTAGAACCATCCTCTTAGAGTAGTTGTGCTGAAGATGTGAGAAAATGCACGTCAGGGACATACGAAATAATAGCTGTTACAGTATGAGTGCTAAATAAATGCTTCACAGATAACTCCAACGATGAAGAAGAGTTGGATGACATTGGCATTTTGTCAGTTGCAGTATTACTCCACTGTGGAAGGTTCTGGATCATCTGAATTATACCTGGGAATGGGGATGGCATTTCTAGTCTGAAAATCAGTGAGAGTTGTTTGTATGGTTCTTTTCTTTTTTTTTCTTAATATATTTTGTGGTAACATATCGCTGCTTCCCAAATCTGTTTGTTGACCTTAGCAAAGCAATCAGTGTTAGGGCCTGTGTTTTCAAGCAACTAAAGCCCTTGATTTAGTTTAGAAAAAAAACTCCAGCTAATCCTTTCACCATAAATTTTTTTGACAACTTCTCTCCTTCCGCTTCCTCATTATTTCTTTTTTCTTCAGCATTTCTTTCCTCTTCAAAATCCGTTAAGTCCTGATCTGTCAGTTCCCCTTCATGACCTATGAGCTGTTCTACATCAGTGATACCAAGTTCTAAATTCTGCATTCTTGCCGTATGGACAATTTTTCTCCCAATCTCTTCTATCATAGCATCCTGATCAAATGCTTGCAGTGACATAACTCAGCAGTTTTTTCCATATCCCCTGCATACATTCTCCTGTAACTTTCTCCCAGGAAGTTGTACTAACGATAAAATGTATTTAAAAACAAAAAAAACAGATGGTCGTAAGTGCGGTTTGTCGTACCTCTGATGAGTCCTAAGTCGGGGGCTACCTGTGTTTTCTATATCTTACACAACTAAAACAAAATCCCGAACTATTGTTTTTATATGTGATATAAGTTCTTTAGCATTAGTAAAAGAAAGGAATTACGCCTATGCTTGTTTCTTTGAATACTTATGGTGGAGGAGTGTCTGCCTGAGTTCTTCTCTGTACTGAATGTGTCCATATATTTTTCTTCATTTCGGAAGCTATGAAAAAATTATAATGAAAGCATGTGTAACTATTTTCTTCTGTATTATTAAGTCATACCTGACAGACTACTTTATTAAAAAGTACAGTACATAAGGATGAAACTAGATGATTTTAAAATTGAATTTTGGAAAGCATTATTAGGTAAAAGTGATCTTCAGATGTGCATTTCAGACTTGAGGCTGTCTGAATATGTGTTCCCATAGAAGTAATTTTACCCTGGTCTAAACAGGAGTCTACAAGGTCCAAAGTAACTTGTGATGCTCCTGGAATATTGTAACAATACTTCTGATTTTTTTTGTTGATTTTTAACGCTTTTGTTAAGTGTTTAAGAAAGTAAGTCATAAATGGTCACCTTAGTATAGCAAAAGCAAGTCTCTTATGTAATAAAATCAGGCTTCTAATTCACCTTGTGGAATGTAGAAACCCTGTTAGTACAAAAAATCCCAAACCTAAGAAAACAGAAACTCTCTGTGTCTTAAGAGTGAGGACACAGTCCCTTCCCTCTGAATTGCCAGGCCCCAACATAGACCAGCATAGTGTAAGGGGATGCTTGGCAGATGCTGGAGAAGATTGCATCTAGGCACTAGCAGGGAGGGGACAGAGGTAGGTAGAGTGGAGTAGGAAGTGGTATTAAGTAGCTGTAGGAGAGAGGGAAGAGGGAAATAACCTGTCCACCTGGTTAGGGAGGCTGCTTCCTTATGACTTACTCCTCTGGTAATGTTAGTGTTAATTCCCTTGACTTTTTAGTTTTGATTTTGGACAGGTTATATATTCACTTGGTTCCAAACTGAAAAACAGTAAAAGAGTAAACAGTGAAAACTCTTCTCTGCCCTGTACTCATGCCCCCAATTCATTTTACCAAAGGCTACTATTTCTTGTGTATCTTTTCAGAGGTATTTTTTTGCACATATGAGCAGCTGCATATGTTATACTGTTCATTTTTCATGGCTGCAAATACTTCTTTGTTTTGATTTAAGTAACTTATCAGTCCCCTCCCCTATTAGTAGACCTTTGGAGTTTTTTCTAGTCTTTTACTATTAATGGTAGAGTAAATAACCCGGTACATTTATCATTTTATACAAATGTGGGTCTGAAAGATGAATTCCTTGCTGAACCAAAGGGTATGTGCATTTGTAACTATTTTTGATAAGTAGGTTTTGTTTTTGAATAGATAATATTTGTTCATGATTTTCAAAAAGTGCGAAGAGTTCAAAAAGTTGCCATCCAGTTCCTGTCCAATGAGAGAACCACCGTAATCATGTAAACTTCCAGAGATTGTATAGCCATACACAGATGACGTATTGATGGGATAATTTTTCATATTTGGGCAGTATAGTGTGTTTTTCTTCATTGCAGTCTGTGGGAATCAGAAAGCCCTTATTAAGATGTTGGTTAAAAGAAACCTTAGCCTTCAGTGACAGTGGTCATGTTGGAGCCACTTTATATACCACTTTCTACCATTTGAGGCACCCTGGTGGCATAGTGGTTAAGCGCTCAGCTGCTAATCGAAAGGTTCGTGGTTTGAACCTACCAGATTTTCCACGCAAGAAAGATGTGGCAGTCTGCTTCCATAAAGATTTACAACTGTGGAAACACTGTGGGGCAGTTCTACTCTGTCCTGTAGGATCACTATGAGTCAGAATCGACTCAATGGCAACAGGAGAAAGTGATGATTAGAATAAATCTTGAAAGATGAGTAGGTTGAAGGCAGAGGTTGGGGAAGTAGTGGAAGAAAGCTTCATGCATTAAGGAACTGCAAATAGTTACTGTGGTTGGAGCAAGATGAAACTGGAGAGTTTACAAGAGACTACTGTAGTGGGCCTTAAAATGTGAACTTTATTTTGAGGGCACTGGGAGGACACTATAGAATTTTAAGCAGAAAGTCGATACATATTTATAAAAACATTTAGACTGCAATTTAAAGAACTGATTGGAGAGGGGGTATGCCTGGAGATAGGGAAATTAGATAGGAGGGTATTGCAGTAAGCCATCTGGAAGATTGGACTAGGATGGTGGTGGTACTCGGTGCCGTTGAGTAGATTCCAAGTCATAGTGACACTGTGTACAACAGGGAAACATGGCCCAGTCGTGCGCCGTCCTCACAAGGCTATGTCTGAGCCCGTTGTTGCAGCCTGCTTTGTCATTTCATCTTGTTGAGGGTCTTGCTCTTCTTCATTGGCCCTGTACTTTACCAAGCATGATGTCCTTCTCCAGGGACTGATCCCTCCTAATAACATGTCCAAAGTACATGAGGTGAAGTTTCTCCGTCATTGTTTTTAAGGAGCATTCTGTCTGTACTTCTTCTAAGACAGATTGGTTGGTTCTTCTGCCGGTCCGTGGTATATTTGATATTCTTTGCCAAAATCATTGTATTTCTCTCTACCACCATCCTTTTGGAAAGAAAAGTGATCCAGAGGATGGTGGTAGAGAGAAGTAAAATGATTGTGAGAACTATCCAGGAAGTAGAATGTATAGGCATCTTGATTGTGGGGGAAAAGGAATTAGGAATTGTCAGGGCTCTCCCCCAGGTGTCTGGGCTTCTTCAGACTAGGTTTCAATGCCTTTAATGTTGATAGGTAGGTAGCACCTGGAAAAGGGAAGCAGTTTATCTTCAATTAGGAATTCAATTTTGGATATAAAGATTTTAGTACGTTGGTGATAACAAATTACAGCTGTTGTTGGAGCTCAGAAGAGAGTTCTAAGCTAGAGATAGAGACTCCTTTAGGGTCCTGAGCCTAAAGACGTGATTAAAAACAAGGTGAAGATTTTGTAAGTGCAAATTGGTTTATAATGGTCTTTCTGAGCTGTGTTTGTGTGTTTTCCCCTTCCCTGATTCTTAATATTTCCTTTCCTGAGATCACTGCATTCAGCAGCATGATTTCTAAAACCATTTGAGGCTTTTAAAATCTCTTTCTATACGTTCCCTATCATCTGGGATGCAGGATTAGAATAGCTCAGCAACCACTTTGCTTTTTATTTCTTATTACTAGAAATTATGCATTTGTTTTCCAATCTTATGTGTACATTTACTTTTTTCCAGAAGGAGAACTTATGGATTGTGATGGAAAGTCAGAATCTAGTCCTGAGCGGGAAGCTGTGGATGATGAACCTAAGGGAGCAGAAGGAGCAGAGGGCACCAAAAAAAGAAAAAGGAAGCCGTACAGACCAGGTATGGTGCCTGAGCTAGAGATCGCAGTATAAACAAACTTAGTTAATGTAAGAAAAATGTTAACATTGAGGACTTCAATTAAAATTAAATAATCAGAATTAAATATACCACCTTAACAACTTTTGAACTAAAGCTTGTGTGTATAAATTAAAGAACTAAACTGATTGAATATGCTTTTTAGCTGATGCATTCCTTAGGCTGAGTAAATGAAAACTTCACAATAAGTCATTATTTAATGCCTTAACCCAGATGTTAACTATTTTATTACCTGCTTTACTAGACTGGTTTTATTTGTATTTAGATTTTTTAAACCATTTATGTATTTCCCTTTGTATACTTCTATAATTCTTTTAATTTTCAGTATTTCTAATATCTGAATGTTTAAAAATTTGAGTGTTTATACAGGAGTGACAGTAAGTATACAATATGAAGATGAACAAGACAGAGTTCTTATGCATCTAGAATTAATAATCCTGTTAATACTATGACTGCTTAAACACTCACTGCCTCAGAGGTAGAGAGAAAGGCTGCCCTGCTGGTCCTGTTTTGTTTGCCATATTGGAAAAAAAATTATTGGAATTGTCATAACATGGAACTTGTAAGTTTTCTTTAAGCAGTTTATCTGATAATTTGTTTTGAAATTATCTGATAATTTGTTTTGAAAATACTGAGTTTGTTGCTTTATACAATTAGCATAAGGAAAAGTGATGAAAATAGGTCAGTTACGAAGTATTGGTTATTAGTGCCCTTTAGATTGACGAAAACAGACATTTAGGAAATCGGTGTATATTTCTGTATTTTACTGAGCCAGGTATTCCAAACAGCCAATTTACTCAAAAATGTAGTATTAAATTGAATCAGTATAATCTTTATTCCTCCGGTTGCTTATATTTTATTGGTAAGAGTACTGTAAATCCTTTTTGATTTGTAAGGAAGACCTTTCTAACTCCATTTCGTTTGTATTCTGCAAGAGCTTAAGAGGTAACCTTCCTTCCAGATGGGCCACATCTCTAACAAGGATGTAAGATTAGTTTCATTCAGAACATTTTATGTAAACAATTCCACTTCTTTTTAGTTATAAGCTTATTAGTGCTCTTACTGTTTTCAAGACACTGTCCAAATTGTGAATTCCTTCTAGGAACTTATATTTAGTGTTTTTTTTCCTCTGTATGGAAGTCATCCTCTAGTTGAGGGGTCCATTAGATCACGAAGTATTTTCTTAGACAACTGTATCATAATAGCAAAAACTTATAGTGTTCACTGTGTGTCAGACACTGGTCTAAGCACTTTACACATATTAATTCATTTAATCCTCATAACATGTATGAGGAAGTGTTGTATATTATCCCTTTTCCAATGAGAGAACTAAGGCACTGAGAAGTTAAGAGTCTTGCCCAAAGTCAGTCAGTAACCAGAACTTGAACCTAAGCAGTCTGGCTCCAGATTTCATGCTCAGCCAAAGAACTCTGTGTCTCAGGCCCAGAGGCCTTGATAATGTGGAAAAAATAGACACAGTCACAGAATTTTTGGGTCGTCTAGTTTACTTTGTAATTATCTTTTCTTTTCTGTACAAAAATTTATATATACATTGTTATGTGACTCTAATTTCTCTCCCCATACTGTGACAACACACTTCCCCTTTCCGCCCCCGTTTCCCCATGTCCATTTAACCAGCTCCTGACACTCTCTGCCTTCCCATCACACCTCCAGAAAGAAGCTGCCCATTTAGTCTCTTGTATCTACTTGTGCTAAGAGGCACACTCCTCACGAATATCACTTTATGTCCCACAGTCCAGTGCAATCCCTGTCTGAAGAGTTGGGCTTGGAAATTGTTTTCGTTCTGGGCTGATAGAGAATCCAGGGGCCACACTTTCTGGGGTTCCTCCAGTCTCAGTCAGACCATTAAGTCTGCTCTTCTTACTAGAATTTGAGTTCTGCACCCCAAATTTCTCCTGCTCCATTCGGGACTCTCTATTGTGTTCCCTGTCAGGGCGGTCATTGGTGGTAGCTGGG
>NW_004443956.1:14219558-14222182 GCF_000243295.1 Trichechus manatus latirostris | reverse complement strand
TAACCATCAAAGAATGTTTTCTTCTGTGTTTAAACCTTTTTTTAAGTTCTTATAATTTATACAATATTTGCCCTTCTATGACTGACTAAATTCACTCAGCATAATGACCTCCAGCTTCCTCCCATGTTATGTTTCACAGCTTCATCGTTGTTCTTTATCGTTGCGTAGTATTCCATTGTATGGATATACCATAATTTGTTTATCCATTTGTCCGTTGATAGGCACCTAGGTTGTTTCCATCTTTTTGCTATCTTGAACAGTGCTGCAGTGAACATGGGCGTGCATATATCTGTGTGACGGCCCTTATTTCTCTAGGATATATTCCAAGGAGCGGGATAGCTGGATCGTATGGTACTTCTATTTCTAGCTTTTTAAGGAAGTGCCTAATCAATTTCCAAAGTGGCTGTACCATTTTACATTCCCACCAACAGTGTATAAGTGTTCCAGTCTTTCCACAGCCTCTCCAGCATTTATTAATTTGTGTTTTTTGGATTAATGCTAGCCTCGTTGGGGTGAGATGATATCTCATTGTAGTTCTGATCTGCATTTCTCTAATGACTAACGATCGTGAACATTTTTTCATGTGTCTGTTATCTGCCTGAATATCTTCTTTGGCGAACTGGCTGTTCATTTCCTTTGCCCATTTTTTAATTGGGTTATTTGTGTTTTTGTTGTTGAGGTTTTGGAGTATCTTGTAGATTTTAGAGATTACACACTGATCTGATTTGTCCTAGCCAAAATTTTTTTCCCAGTCTGTAGGTTGTCTTTTGACTGTTTTGGTGAAGTCTTTTGATGAGCATAAGTGTTTGATTTTTAGGAGCTCCCAGTTATCTAGCCTCTCTTCTGGTGCTTGTGCATTGTTACTTACGGTTCGTATTGTGTTTGTGCCATGTATTAGGGCTCCTAGTGTTGTCCCTATTTTTTCTTCCATGATCTTTATTGTTTTTGATTTTGTATTTAAGTTTTTGATCCATTTTGAGTTAGTTTTTGCGCATGCTGCAAGGTATGGGTCTTCTTTCAGTTTTTTGCAGGTGGATATCCAGTTATGCCAGCACCATTTGTTAAAGAGACTGTCTTCTCCCCAGTTAACGAACTTTGGGCCCTTGTCAAATATCAGCTGCTCATAGGTGGATGAATTTATGTCTGGATTCTCAATTCTGTTCCATTGGTCAGTGTGTCTTTTGTTGTACCAGAAGCAGGCTGTTTTGAGTACCATGGTGGTATAAAAGGTTCTAAAATCAGGTGTGAGGCCTCCCACTTTGTTCTTTTTGTTGAGTAATGCTTTACTTATTCGGGGCCTCTTCCCTTTCCATATGAAGTTGTTGATTTGTTTCTCCATCTCATTCAAAAATGCCATTAGAATTTGGATTGGGATTGCATTGTATCTGTAGATCGCTTTGGGTAGAATTGACATTTTCACTATGTTGAGTCTACCTGTCCATGAGCAAGGTACGTTTTTCCACTTATGCAGGTCTCTTTTGGTTTCTTGCATTGGTGTATTGTAGTTTCCATTGTACAGCTCTTTTACATGTCTGGTTGGATTTATTCCCAAGTATTTTATCTTCTTGGGGGCTATTATAAATGGTGTTGATTTGGTGATTTCCTCTTCAAGGTTCCGTTTGTTGGTGTAAAGGAATCAAACTGATTTTTGTACATTTATCTTGTATCCTGAAACTTTGCTGAAATCTTCTATTAGTTCAGTAGTTTTCTTGTGGATTCTTTGCAGTTTTCTTTGTATAAGATCATATCATCTGCAAATAGAGATACTTTTACATATTCCCTACCAGTTTGGATGCCCTTTATGTCTTTCTCTAGCCCAGTTACTCTGGCTAGGACCTCCAGCACAATGTTGAATAAGGGTACTGATGAAGGGCATCCTTGTCTTGTTCCTGTTCTCAAGGGGAGTGCTTTCAAAGTCTCTCCATTTAGGATGATGCTGGCTGTTGGCTTTGTATAAGTGCCCTTAACTATACTGAGGAATTTCCCTTCTATTCCTATTTTATTGAGAGTTTTTATCGTGAATGGGTGCTGGACTTTGTCAAATGCCTTTTCTGCATCGACTGATAAGATCATGTGGTTCTGTCTTTTGTTTTGTTTATGTGATGGGTTACATTGATTTTCTAATGTTGAACCATCCCTGCGTACCTGGTATAAATCCCACTTGATCATGGTGAATTATTTTTTTGATATGTTGCTGAATTCTATTGGCTAGAATTTTGTTGAGGGTTTTTGTGTCAGTGTTCATGAGGGATGTTGGTCTGTAGTTTTCTCTTTTTGTGGTGTCTTTACCTAGTTTTGGTATCAGGGTTATGCTGGCTTCATAGAATGTGTTTGGGAGTACCCTATCCTTTTCTATGCTCTGAAATATCTTTAGTAATGGTGGTGTTAACGTTTCTCTGAATGTTTGGTAGAATTCTCCAGTGAAGCCATCTGGGCTAGGGCTTTTTTTATTGGGAGTTTTTAAATTACCTTTTCAATCTCTTCTTGTGTTATGGGTTTATTTAGTTGTTCTACCTCTGTTTGTGTTAGTTTTGGTAAGTAGGGAGTTTTTAGAAATTTGTCCATTTCCTCTAGGTTGTCAAATTTGTCAGAGTACAGTTTTTCATAGTGTTGTGTAATGATTC
>NW_004443956.1:14130120-14217365 GCF_000243295.1 Trichechus manatus latirostris | reverse complement strand
GTTGTCTAATTCTGAAATTTTATTGTTAATCTTCTGGATTTCTGATTGCTGTCTCTCTATGGATTCTTGCAGCCTGTTAAATTTGTCATTATGCTCTTCTGTAATCTTTTTAATTTACTCTATTGTGTGTTCTGCATTTTGCTTAATTTCCTTCCTAATTTCTTGAAGAGTTCTGTAGATTAATCTTTTGTATTCTGCCTCCAGTAATTCCAAGAAATTTTCCTCCTCTGGAAAATTTCTAGATTCTTTATTTTGGGAGCTTGCTGAAACCATCATGGATTGCCTCTTTATGTGATTTGATACTGACTGTTGTCTCCAAGTCATCAATAAGTTATTATATTTATTTATTTTATGTTTGCTTACTGTTTCCTAGGTTCTTGTTTTGTTTTGATATGCCAAAATAGGCTGCTCATATGAGCTAGTTGGATTATTGGCACCTTTGAAACTCTAATGTCCTGTCTCGAGGTGATTAGATCTGTTACTAGGTATTTGAGCTCAGGAGTCCACCCACTTCCTGTATGGAATCAGCTAAGGTGCTCAGATAGATAGCCACCAAATTTGTGGTGCAGGCTCTCACAGTCCTAGACAGGCATGGGTGATTGGTGTAGGCACAGTCATCTGGCTGTAGCAGGGGGGGCACACTCTGAGCAAGGCAGGGGGCTGATGGCCGCCCCCGATCATCCAGGAGGAAGGCATGTCCCTGTTCCCTAGAGCGCGTAAGTGGGTAGGTTTTGCAGCCGGACTGTGAACAGCTAATGCTGTTGGATGTACGGACTGGGGGGGCACCTCTTATTCATGGTCCTCTGTTGCAGGTGGCTAGGTGGTGTGGGTGGACCCGCCAGTCCTCAGGCCCCTGATGTGGGTAGGTGAAGACCCTGCTTAATTTGCAGATCAGTGTCAAATGTCAAGAACCTGCCACTTCACAGCTGAAACAGTTGAGGTTAGAGTTCCGGTATATACCCTGTTGTACTGCTGTAATGAGGGTCTACGCTGTTGAGATGGGCCCACACAAGTCTGTGCAGCGGGAAAGACACTGAAATTCTGTGGATCCCTTATGCCTATGCCTGGGCAAAGGAGCTGTGCCTACACTGGGTTCCTGGCTTAGGGGAGCCAGCAGTTTATTTTTTTCCGGTTTGTTAATTTGTTCACTCTCCAAGGCAGGGAGGATGGCTCCCGGCATTTGACGGATCCTACTTCTGGCCTAGGGGACTCAGCAATTGCTGAAGCTGGTCTGGGACCCAGTGCAGAACAAGGAGCCGGGGAGGTAAATGGGAGAGAGGTTTTTCCCTAAGTGGGGTATTTTTGATCTGCACTATAAGCTTTACGCAAGTACTTACCTTTTGTTGAAGGCTGCTTCTCAGTAGTTCTGCGTGGCCGAGTATACTGTCAGTGTCTGGGTCTCTCCTGGTGTGGAAAAGATGCCTCCCGAGCACTGCTGCTTGCCTGCCTAGCTGCTCGCCTCCGAGCTGATCAGGCCTGAAGGACTCAGGCTCTTGCTGGGTCAGGTCTGGCAGCTCCTCGCTGCTTCCGAACCATCTCTCCCTCCCCCTGCCATTCAGTCTGGTTCCTCAACTCTGGCTTTGACGTTCAGGGCTCCCAGATTGCCACGTATAATCGAATCACTTGTTTTTTTGGGTCTTTATTGTAAAGGGTCCACCCAGAAGCATCTGACTACTCTGCCGTCTTTGCCCCGCCTCCTGTAATTATCTTCTATCTTTTCTTTCTCAGTTAGTATACAAATAATGTGAATGATGTTATATGAGTTACTAATATTTGTTGAATAGATAAATAAGCATAATTTACTGTTTGTTGTTATTCCAACATTATCTAGAAGAGAAAATACGTGCAGTCAGTCATTCCGTACGCTAATGAATTTTAATTCCTATTTGGTTAGTGATAGCAATGGCTTTAACTTTTTTAATTTGCTTATTGCCAGACTTTTATATTTTGCAGAAAAATGTGAGATTTCTGATTTAAATTAGCCCAGACTGAATTTTGGAAAATGCCTCATTATATGGTGAAGATATAGGGAGATATTAGTTATTTACAAGTTTACCCGATTTCTTTTTTCGATAGGTATTGGTGGATTTATGGTACGGCAAAGAAGTCGAACAGGACAAGGAAAAACCAAAAGATCTATGATCAGAAAAGACTCCTCAGGCTCTATTTCTGAGCAGTTACCTAGCAGAGACGATGGTATGATACTGATTTGTCATGATATATGTAATTGGAAAAAGATGTCCTAAATAATGCTGCAATCACAACGTTATTGCCTCTTCTTGACCTACTTTCTGGTTATCTCCCTAAAGGCCTTTCTTCCCCTGTCTTAGCTACTTTGCATAAAATTTGAAATTTTTAGATTGTATAGTTGAGAATGACAAATTACTCCAATAATCTTTAACAAAATTGTATAATGCTTTAAAAATGCATCTTTCAATTAATATTGTCACTCCACTTAAAGCTTAAAAGAAAGTTAAATCTATGCCAAAGCCATATCTTTCTATCAATTAAGAATATACTATTTTCTTTTCAGCCAATTTGAGAATTGGTTCTAATAAAGATTTTGTAATCTCTTGGTCATAATCTGTATGGTTCATGTATTTTGAAATGTTTTAATATAGTATATGAAGAGAAATGAGGTATGCTCAGCATATGCTGTGAACAGAATTTCTTCGTTTATTATGGAATGGAGCTTTGAGCTCAGGTGAATTCATAAAAATCAGAAATTTGTTGGACAGTTTAAAAAGGAAACAACATAATGGTTTTCAAGAAGTTTCTAATATGACAATTTGGTTATAATTAGCCCTAATTAAGAAACTGATATGTTCAGTGAAACTATTTTTCATCTTTCTCTGTATTCTGTCCGCTAAATAATTTCTTTATATTTATCTTTTAGTTTAGTATTTTTGCCTTCATCTCATTCATTGAGTTTTTTTATTTCATATACAATTTTTTCTTTTTTTAAGCTGACTTTTTGATACTTTTAACACTTTTTACTTTCTTTATACCATATTCCTTACTTTTATTTTCATGAGTCTAATTGATAGAATATGAAGTATCTGAAGCCTCAGCACGTCTGATTCTACTTTTTGTATCTGCTGGCTCTGTCCTAGTGCCTCATTTCATTGTGTGTATTGTGAGATACATAGACGTGTGTGGGTGTATATATATATATTTTTTTTTTTTTTTTTAAACCATGAGCTCACTTTCTTTGGAAAACTGTTTGAATTTTTTGGGGACTAAATTGAAAGTAGATTCTTTCAGAGAAGGTTTTTATTTGTTACTGCCATGAGGCTGAGTTATGCTCCCAGCCCAGGACTACTTTAAACTAAATTCTTATCTTGAAGTTTTTTGGTCCACTCAAGTTATATGAATTCAGGATTCTCACCCACATTAGAGTTATGCTGAATTTGAATTCTAGGGCAAGATTTTCATTTTCATCTTTCTACCCAGCACCAAATTCATGACATGACAAGCAGTTTTCTTTGTTTATGGGGGTGGGGGTGTGGCGGTGATGTGACGGATGGAGGACATGGGGCGGGGGGGCATATTTCTTGTTAATGCAAGCCCCCCCCGCCCCCCGCTAGTCTGTCCACCTTGGGAAAGCCTTAAGCTATGTCCTTTGATCTCCATATCTCATAAGGCTCTGAAAACTGGTATTCAAGATCACCAGATTTCAGCAAATTTGAGAGAGCTTTGGTTGTTTGCTTATTTCTTTGGTTGCTGCTTTACCTTAAGTTTTGGTCTCTGGGGATTCTTTACTTTCTGGCTAGATTACTGATGCATTTAAAGAGATTTTTAAAAAATATTTATCTAGTATTTTTACTTGTTTTCAGATGAAGAATGAGTCCACCTGTGTAGTTTGACAACCGAAATGCCCCCATTGATTTTCAGAAAGGATGTGCCATTTACCCTACCATTAAGAAGCATATTAGCGTGTCAGTTTGATTGCTCATGTATCTGCTTTAAGTAGTATACTTGTTTCTTTGCTGATTTCCTAGCCCAAAATTTTGTTTTATTTCCATTTCTGATTGATTTTAAGATCAAACATTTTTCGTATTCATAGTCCTTTATTTTCACAATGCACGTATAGTACAAATACCTCATTTGCAGTAAATTCCTGGACTAGGAATTGCTGAATTGAAGGAACAGTTTAAGACTTTGCTTAGATATTCACAATATCCCCTACAAAATTTTGGAATCACTAAATTCCCTTTAGTAGCATATGAGTAGCCATTTTCTCTACTCATGAGCATTATCTATTTTCATAATCTTTAACAAATTATTTAGTTTAAATAATTCTGTTTTGCAAGGAAATACTGATTATTAAGAGAAAACACAGTAGGAAACATCTGCTAATGCTAAATAGACATGAAATGAATTTTTTATGATACTTTTAAAACTTACTAATAAACTTTGAAATCTTTTGAAAAAGCTTGCTTGTTTTTATGGAGTTGTGTATGTGTTGTTAAACTATGAAATTACCTTGAGTGAATTCGTCTGAAAATTTTAAATGCCACATTTTATAAATGTGACTTTTCTTTTAGGCTGGAGTGAGCAATTACCAGATACTGTAGTTGATGAATCTGTTTCTGTTACTGAAAGTACTGAAAAAATAAAGAAGAGATACCGAAAAAGGAAAAATAAGCTTGAGGAGACCTTCCCTGCCTATTTACAAGTAATATTTTGCTTTACATTATATTTTGTAGTTGGTTAAGGAAATGTAATACATTGAGTTGTGAAAAAATAGATTTGTTTTTCTTAACATTTTCCTTGCTTTTGTTGTTTTTATTTAGTTATCATAAAAATGTCATTTTTACCTTCCAGAAGGTCAGAAAAGTTAACATTTACCTTTTTTGTGGTTTGATGCTTTTCAGCAAGTTCTTTCTATCCCATTTGTTCATTTCTAAGTATTTATACAACATAAGAAGAAGTCTTTTAGTTTTATTTGAGGATACTTTGGAGTTGGAAAGCCGGTTCTTCCAAACCAGTCCCACCTGTGTACTTGCCAACCCAAGTCTTCTTTAAATTCACTTGTCAGTACAAGCTACAGTAGTTATGTTCATTAAATAAAGATGTCTTTTTAGCAGCCACAGTTATAGTCTTAATAAACGTTTACTGCTTTTGTAGACCCAATTAGCCAAAGATTCAAGCCAAATTTTTTTTCCAAAATTTATGTTAGAAAAATCTCTCTCAATATAAAGAGGTTATGTTTGATAGAGGTCAGCTACATGAAAATAGAATTCTTTCTAGTTCATCTTGTAAACATTGTATCACAGAAGAGTTCAAAGTCATGTGATATATTGGAAGAACCTATTATTAGAAATAGGATTGGCATTGAATATCTGGCTCAGCAACTAGCCAACTGAGGTTCCTAAGCAAGTTGTCCATCTTTCCTGGGCCTCTGTTTATTCTTGGGTAGGGGTTGAATTGGAGCAGAGTATCTCACTGAGTGGCTATCTTAATTTCAGTGTCTATTGCTGTTCCTCTGATCTGTCCTTCAATAGAACTACGTATGTTGCTTTAGTTGTATTTTTTTTCCTTTACCTTCCAGTTAACTATTACTAGGTTAATTGGTTTTAAAATACATTTTCCTTTCAATTAACATACAACTTCCACAATTTCTTCTTTTAGTAATTAACCCGTTGCCATCAAGTTGATTCTGACTCATAGTGACTGTATAGGACAGAGTACGACTGCCCCATACGGTTTCCAAGGCACAGCTGGTGGATTCAAACTGCCGACCTCTTGGTTAGCAGCCAGGCTCTTAACTACTGCACCACCAGGGCTCGTTTTTAGTTATTAGGAGTATAAAAATCAAGCACTCATTTGAGTAAAAAGTCTGCCGTATTTAATAAACGAGACTTTTAAGCATAGTAACTTAAGTATATGGTAATATTTATGTAAATTTTATTATTTTGTTTTTGTTGTTTTGTGCCGTCAAGTCAATTCCGACTCATAGTGACCCTGTAGAACATTAGAACTGCCACATAGGGTTTCCAGGGGAGCAGCTGGTGGATTCGAACTGCTGACCTCTTGGTTAGCAGCCGAGCTCTTAACCACTGTGCCACCAGGGTTCCTTTATTAGACTACTAACATTAAGGGTAGAGTCCACGGTACAGAGTCCTAAGACTTTAAAGTCAGAGAGCCATGGATTTGAATACCAGTCTCCTACCAGTTAGCCATGGAGTCCCTGGGTGGCACAGACAGTTAAGTGCTCAACTACCAGCTGAAAGGTAGGCAGTTGGAACCCACCCAGAGACTCCGGAAGATAAGCCTGGCTATCTGCTTCTGAAAGGTCACCGCCTTGAAAACTGTATGGAACAGTTCTACTCTAAATATATGAGTCACCATGATCAGTAACTAACAACAGTATGTATGTATGCCTAACTCTGTGCCTTCCATATTACATCTCCTTAATAGATGTTTTTATTTTCCCCACATTCCCTTGAAATACCTATTCATCCTAGCTTTGTACCTTTTTTTCCCCCTTCAGTGACTTTATATGTCAAAAATGGATCTGTTTATTGTTTGGATTATCTTTAATTGCATCTTTATTTTTTGTTATCTCCTATTCCCTTTACCTCACTTTCTAATAATCCTTTTAGGGAGTATTGCAGATGGCCTGCCGCTACTTCTATTGATCTACCTGTAAAGTGTAACCATATGTTTAGGAAGCTTTCTATAGCTGTTTGTATAAAAGTACAAAAACTGACTATTTCATACTTGGGTAAAGGAGCCTTTAAAAGTATTGGATCTGATTTCCTGATTACTGCTATGATCTTAGTCTGTGAGCTGGATTATTTCCTTGGTGTACAGCAGTAATGTCTAACTATTTTTTTCCCAACGTAAGGGAAGCCTTTGTAATGTTATGAATTCTTGGGCATCTCTTGATAGCATCTGTACTTCTTTCCATTGATTGGGGAAATACGTTGTGACAGAAACCAGCTGGGAATTCGGTAACGCTTTTTCCAAATTTTCTTTGTTAATCGTAACATTGTCAAGGTAAACTTTAAGTAATTGTATAATCTGCCCACTCAAAGTATCTGTACAGTCTTTGAATAGCTAGGGCTACACATGTGGATTTATGAACCCCTTGTAGTGGTCTCTGCAAGTAATCTGTAAATACTAATAATAATTTTGAAGTTTTAGTTTTGCTTATAATAGGAATTAATGTTGTGAATCTAATAATTTTAAATTGTAGCTTATTCTATTGAAGTTCTTGAATTATTGTATTGCAGTTGCTAGAAACACAGTTGACATAATTGTGTGGCTTTATTTGCATAATTTTATTTGTCACTAGTAAAGCTACAAAAAATCTTTTAAAATAAGACAAATCAATATAAAAGAATTGACAGGATCTTTCTATATTTATTAGTAATCATTATTGTAAATACAAAGCTTTTCTGGTATTTCTGCTTCCCTGTCAAAAATGATGACAGAACAATGTTGTCTTTTTAGAATTTTGTAATTAATAATTTTCATATGTGCTTATCTTTGTTTAGGAAGCTTTCTTCGGAAAAGATCTTCTAGATACAAGTAGACAATACAAGCTGAGTTTAGATAATCTGTCAGAAGATGCAGCTCAACTTTCATGTAAAACAAACTTGAACACAAATTTCTTGGATCCTTCATTAGAGCCACTACTTAGTTCATCCTCAACTCCAGCAAAACCTGCAACTCACGGTATTTGGAATAATTCACAAATGCTTTGTTTATCTGGGGAAGTCCATCTTCCTTTAAACTAAACTTTTGAAATGCTTTAGTTTGTCCTCATTTACTATTTTATGTTCAACTTTAGAGAAGTATAAATTTTAAGTAGATAGTTTTTTAAGGTTTGACAAGTTGATTTACTTGGTTACTACCACTGAAACAAGGAGTTGTGAAGGAAAATGTACAGGTTGTCCTTTTTTGCGGGGCAATGTACAGGGGTATAATTTAGCCATAGTTGGTGAGTCGTCAATAATCTGTGACTGAAGTAATACAGATTTTTATTTATTACATAGCCCAAAGAAATTCAGGATAGAGGAAAAGAGAATACTCTGATTGGAAACCAGCTAACAGACTATTGATACATTGTATTAGATCATGTTTTCTTAGCCTTGACACTCTTGATGTTTGGGCTGGATAATTCTTTGTTGTAGGAGGAAGTCTGTCCTGTGCATCTCTGACCTTATGACATCATGATGATCAAAAATGTCTCTAGACATTGCCAAATGTTCCTTGGATAAAATCCCCCCCGTGTTGAGAACCACTGCCCGAGACACAGTGAATATGGGTGCTATTTAGAATTAGGGATGTGAAAGCTTTAGGTATGTTTATAAAATAATAGTAATGCAAACAGGACTCTAGGAGTTTAACTAGATGGAGATGGAAGAATTGTGATCACAGTGTTTTTTCCCCCACTTCTAGGTTTTATGCGTTATTAATGTTCTTTTGACAGTCTCCCCTTTTACCACTGATTCTATTTATTACTTAAAAGTTAGTTTTAAAACCTATTTTAGAAGACACAATTTTAAGGCAACCTTCCATGGAAAATTTTACTTTTAATATATTAAGTAGTTACAGCTTCATTAACTTGGCATTATCTGGAGTTGAAAGGGAGACTTTTCTTTTAGATTTTGATCACTCGAAGTGCTTAGAAGTCATCTTATCCCCTCACACGCACACGCACATCCAGTCTCCCTCACTGTTGGTTGAAAAGAAATTAAAACACTCGACTAACAGCCTCGTGTTGTTTATTCAATCTTTAGCAAATCATTTTACTTTAATTCTGTTGTTTTAGGCACTTACCTGCTCTTTTCCATGTCAGTGTGTTGTTAAAATAATATACAATGAAAGATTTCTGGTCCCTTTGAGAGATCTTATAAAAATCATGACTCATCATTTATAAAAGCTATTTGCACTTGAGTTTTTCTAAGGAAGAGAGCTGAAACTGGACAGAAACATACTGTGATTTTTTTTTTTTCGAAGGCATTGATATAAGTTATTTTTTATCGCTTTTCCTTTGTTTGAAGTCATTTTTTCCACAGAACTGCTGAAGAGAATGGTTTATCTATAAAGCCAAAATTTGAGGACTAGAATAATACCCATTTCAAAACCCGAATTAAATGTAATGCTCTTTGCAGTTGGACTACTCATTTGCCTTTATAAAGGGAAATAAACAAGTAAAGATTTTTTTTTTTTTAATAACCATTTCATTGGATATTGTCATTAACATCAGTTTTAATGATTTGTTGATAAGCTATAAAATGCCTTTCTTCAGGTAGGTCAAACGTTTTAGACATAGTCTTTTTTTTTTAATTTTATAATTTGTGCAGTAGAATTCCCTTGGTTTCAAAATATGCACATGATGACCCCTGAAAGAAATATCTAGATTTTTTCCTTTCAAATGGACTACATTAGAGAATACATTATTGAAATAATTTTATTTCTCTAAAAAATTTCTATTTGGGCACGTAAGCTTACATTAGGTTTCAATTTGAAAAACCATAATGTTCTTATGTATGAATTCTATTTGAGCAATAAACTTTTCATAGAACAAGACTGTGTTTCACAGAGATATTTAATCTAGTATTAAGCTTATGTCCTTTTTTTTTTTTTAAATAAAAATATACTTGAGATGGATTAAAAATTTCAGACGTTTCTCAACTGAATGACTACTATATTTACTGAAGCCAGCCTGAGTAAGAGTTCCCATCTCTTCCTACTTGATTAGGCCAGGAAACCTTGGAGTCCTCCATGAGTTTTCATTCTCTTATATTCCAAATATAATCCGTCCACAAATTTGTTTCTACCTTCAAAATATATCCCGAAGCCAGCCACTTCTTACCTCCCCTTTCCCTACCACTGTGTACAGGCGGTCATCCCCACTCCCTTAGACCGCAGCAGCAGCCTTTTAAGTGGTCTCCAGGACTGCAGTCATGCCCACTCTCCCCACCCCTGCTGTCAGGTCTGTTTCCTCTAAAATGTCAGTCATACCATCCCCTAGTGCTCAACCCCTCAGTGGCTTCCCATTACACTTAGAGTAAAGCCCCCATGGCTTTACCATGACCTTGTAAAAACATGCATAACCTTGCTCTCGCTGCCTGTTTTATTTCCCGCCACTCTCCTCCTTTGTTACTGTAACTACACTGGCCTCCTGTGTTGGCAAAAGCTTTCCTGCCCTAGGGACTTTACACCCACTGTTCCCTTTGCCTGGGATGGAATGTTCTCTCCATCTCTACACATCTTACTCCCTCATTTCATTCAGAGTTATGCTTTGTCGTATTCTTAAAAAGGCCTTCCCTGATGATCTTATCTATAATATAGCATCCATATAACTTATTCTTAATCCTTTTTTCTTATATTTTTTATAATACTTATACTGATGTAATTTTCATGCTGTCTAACTTCTCTGAGAGAGTAACCTTTGTGAGGGCAAACACTTGATTTTATTCATTTCTGTATTCCCAGTGGCTGGAACAGTGCCTGATACATAAACCTTGGACATAGCTCTGTGGGTGCTCAAATTTTTTAAATAAATAAGTGAATGAGTAATTAGTATGAAGAGCAACACTGGAATGATACCTGGCTTATACTTCATAATGAATTTCTAAATAACAGGGCTGTCATTCGTATTTTATTTACCTTCTCCTACTGTGTGTGTGCATGGTTTTTTGTTCCCCTAGTTGTCGTTTGTAGAGATGCTACTTTCTTAATGTTTTTGTTTTGTTTCTTACAGTATTCTGTCTTACTTGTATTGTTTACAAGTCTTTATTTTAAATTTTATTGTCAACATACATTAGCCACAAAACAGAAATTATCTTAATTGTTAATAAGCTTTTGTATTCAAAACATGGGAGTGCCTTTGCTACGGAAAATTCCTGGTTTTAGAATTAATAATCTGAGTTTTTATGACTCTAGCACTTACCGCAGTGTCTTTTATGCTATAGGTATTTAGTAAATGGTTGAATGAGTGAGGATCTTTTGGAACTTAACGTCTAAGAAAATATTATAATTTAAAAAATATACTTACTGTATATAGGTACTGCTGATGACCCATTAGCTGATCTTTCAGAAGTATTAAACACAGACGATGACATCCTTGGAATAATTTCAGATGACTTAGCAAAATCAGTTGATCATTCAGGTATGTATGAGTGCTATTTGCCTGATTTCTGTTTTATGATGTGAGTGAGAGATGTATGGAACAAATTTAGTTTTTTGCCTCTTTCCCAATTACTGAAGCATTTTTTGGCTTTCTCAGAAAACTCCTCAACATTTTATTTGATACTACTTGATTTTCCTGCTTTAGAAGGGGGAAATAGCAAGTCAGTTAATTTCTGTTGTCTTTCTGATTGCGTCATATTTAAGGCATATAGCCTTATATTCTTGCTGTATCTTGATTCTTCTTTTGTTTGCATTTCCCCTCACTTCCCGCCCCTGTGGTAATCATCCATTTTATTTGGTTTGGGTCTTGTAGGTCTTGATTTATGCACTTTCCAGGTTGAGAGCTCACCTTTTCCATTTGGTAAGAAACTGAGCAATGGATGGCCACTGACTAGGAGTAGTCTTCTTTTCTGTAGTGGTTCAGCTGAAACAGCCTATAGGTGCATGCATATATGTTAGTAGCGCTACTTTGTCACTAATCCATACTTTGTTTTTCCCATGTTGTGTGTGGCTAAAGCATAGTACAGCTCTACTGTGCTTTGGATCACTTTCTCCATAGTTTTATTTATTTCAGTGTTTATTTTTAATGAATAGTTCTATTCTTGCTAATGTGTGATTTATAATACTACCCAAGTGTTATACATAGCGTTTGTTCCTAATGCGAGATCAAATAAGAGCGGGCTGAATTTTTACTTTTTTAATAGTAATAATATTTAGAAAGCATGAAAAAAGTGAGCATTAAGCCACTTTTACTAAACATGACTCTTGCCTAAAATACCAATTTATATGAGATAAAGCATATTATAATGTTATATACATAACCTTGTTTTGTGCCTACAGCATATTTAAAAATACAGTCTGTAATTGAAATTGTTCATAAAGGCTAATGTTATTATAATAAGGAGTTTTAGAGCTTTTCATTAATTTATGTGAAACATCCCACCTGTTTCACATATTGTGTATGATAGTTGAACTGTACATTTTATATCACTATTTTCCAAGTTGAAGCAAATATTTCTATGTTGGCTTCTTAGGAATCTAAATAATATAGTGCTTTTTTTGTGTGGAAATTAGCAGTAATTTAAAATCAGATGTGTTCTTGTGTTACTCAGGAAATATATTTACTTTGATTAAAATACATCTTTTAAGTAGCACCTATGTTTACAGCTACATTGTACCAAGTTTTTATTGATTGGCTATACAGTCTGATGTAATCCCGATTAATTCAGAAGTACAGACTTTCTGTTACTCTTTTTAACCATATTGTTGTATATTAATTAATGCTGGTAAACAGTTTTATGGTTTTTGCTTAACTGTTCTGAGTTCACTTTTAATCTATTTACCTCACTCCTTTAGCTGGAATAGATATTGGTCACGTCGCTGATGATCCTTCCTCTCTGCCTCAGCCAAGTGTCAATCAGAGTTCACGAACATTAAGTGAAGAGCAACTAGATGGAATCCTCAGTCCTGAACTAGACAAAATGGTCACAGATGGTAAAATATTTGCCCTACATCTAGGCTTTCTAAAACACATGAGTAAATATGATTTTCAGAGATTTCTGCATGCTTATTTATAATTTATCTTCTAATAATTTCTGTATCAGTTAAATGCTATTTTATATGTTATATTTAAATGGTAGTTGTTAATACTTCTATTTCTTTATTTTAATCCTAGGAGCAATTCTTGGGAAGTTATATAAAATTCCAGGTATGCTTATTCTGAATTTTTAGCTAATGAAAATGGTATTCCCTATACTGTGGCCTCAGTAGTCTTTTAATCTTATTACTACTATTATTTTGTCTCACAGAGCTTGGAGGAAAGGATGTTGAGGACTTGTTTACTGCTGTGCTTAGTCCTGCGACCACTCAGCCAATTCCATTACCACAGCCCCCACCCCCATCCCACCTGTTGCCAGTACACAATCAGGGTATGTTATTACTAGAAAAAGTTTTGTAAATGTGGTTTTACATATTTTCATATACATATATATGTATGTGTGTGTATATGTATATATATGTCTATATGTATATAGTTTCATATATACGTATATGGAGCCCTGGTGGTGCAGTGGTTAAGAGCTAGGGCTGCTAACCAAAAGGTTGGCAGTTTGAATCCACCAGCTGCTCCTCGGAGACCGTATGGGGCTGTTCTACTCTGTCTTATAGGGTCGCTATGAGTCAGAATCAACTCAGTGGCAACGGGTTTGGTGTATATATGCATGTAGGAGTCCCTGGGTGGCACCAGTGGTTAAGCACTCGAACGCTAGCCAAAAAGTTGGTGGTTCAAACCCACTAGAGGCTCCTCAGAAGACAGACCTGGCCATCTGCTTCTGAAAGATCACAGCCTTGAAAATCCTATGGAGCAGTTCTACTCTGCATACAGGGGTCACCATGAGTCAAAGTCAACTTGACAGCAACTGACAGCAGCAATATGTACGTAAGTACGTCTCTGGATGGCACAAATAGTTAAGTACTCAGCTGCTAACTGAAAAGTTGACAGTTTAAATCCACCCAGATGTGCCTCAAAAAAAGGCCTGGCAATCTACTTCCAAATCATGAGCCATTGAAAAACCTTATGGATTATAAATACAAACTGTTAAGCGTAATATTTTTGGTAACCATTAAGAAAATGTCTAAAAAACATGCACAGAGGGAGAGGAGAAGGGAACCAAAATGGCTCACTACAATAGATCAACAAAACAAAGCAAGCAGTAGTAAAGGAAAAAGACAAAGAAGGCTTAAAACACAAAAAACAACAAAATAGCAGAAGTGAGTCACTTCTTATCAATAATTACAGTGAACGTAAATGGACTAAATCCTCCAATCAAAAGGGAGAGAGTGGCAGAATAGATTTCAAAAATAAAACAAAACATGATCTAACTGTATCCTGTTTACAAGAGACACACCTTAGAACAAAGGACACAAATAGGTTGAAAGTGAAAGGCTGAGAAAAAAATGACACTGTAAACCAACTAGACTTAACAGACATATATATAAACACTCCACCCAGCAATGGCACAGCTTACATTCTACTGCAGTGCATATGGATCATTCTCCAGGATAGACCACATGTTAGGTCACAAAGCAAGTCTCGATACATTTAAAAAGATTAAATTATCAAAGAGTAATACTGCATACTTGGTTTAAGCAAAAGCAAAGAGTTTTATTGAAGGCAAGATACAGTTTAAACCGGGGAAATGCATAGTCCACAGAGTGAAACCACAGCCGTCTGAGATGGTGCAGTTACAAAAGCATATTTATATGGTAAAATCAAGAACTGACAATACAGAATTTCTGATAGGTGCTTGGTGATTCAAGGAAGTGAGAGGCGAGATATCTGAAGTGGCGATCTTAACGTGATTGATTTAAAGAGTCTTTGTTTACTGCTTGGTGATATGTGTGCTTTGTTGATTAGTTACTACCTGGTAACTATAGGGGTTTTATGTGGCGAGAGGAGTTACAAAATAATTGGAAAACATTCCTTTCTGGGAACATAGAGGTGAGATACACTGCTTGTATCAAGGTTCCTTGGGAAGAAGCTGACAACATTCTTTCTTAGCTCGGTTACAAAGAAAACATTGCTTTAATTACAAGATTAAGTCTATATAAAGCATACAAGTTAAGAGAAACAGTAAGTTATTGATCCTAAGTCTGGGCTAGCAGTCCTCACCATCAAGCACCCCAAAATTTAGGACTTTAACAAAACATACAAAGTATTTTCTCTGACCACAACTGAGTGAAGTTAGAAATCAATAAAAGTAAAAAACCTGGAAAATACACAAACATATAGAAATTAAACAACACATTATCAAACCACCAGTGTGTCAAGGAAGATAACTAAAGAGAAATCACAGATGTCTTAGAGTCAAATGAAAATGAAAGCACAGCATACCAAAACTTATGGAATGCAGCAAAGGCAGTACTCAGAGAGAAGCTGATAGCAATAAATGCCTGCAGGAAAAAAGAAGAAATATCTCAAATCAACAGTATAAGTTGAGAACTCCAGGAACTTGAAAGAAAAGAGCAAACTAAGCCTAAACCTACCAGAAAAAAGGAAATAACAAAGATCAGAGCAGAAATAAATAAAATCAAAAACAGAAAAACAGTCGAATCAACAAATCAAGAAGTTGGTTCTTTGAAAAGATCAACAACATTGACAAACCTTTAGCTAGACTGACTGAAAAAAGAGAAATTCTGATGCAAATAACCAAAATAAGAAATGAAAGAGGAGATATTACAACTGACCTGATGGAAATAAGGAGAATTATGACAGTATTACAGACAACTGTATGGCAACAAACTGGATAAGCTAAATGAAATGTACAAATTCTTAGAAGCACACAACCTACCCAAACTGAACTAAAGAGAAAATAGAAAGTCTCCACAGACCCATAACAAGTGAAGAGACTGAGTGATCAGAAACCTTCCAACAACAAAAGTCCTGGACCAGATGACTTCACTGGGGAATTCTACCAGACATTGAAAGAAAAATTGACGCCAATCCTCTTTAAAGATAGAGAAGGAAGGAATATTCCCTAATTCATTCTTTGAAGCAAACATAACCCTGATACCAAAACCAGACGAAGACGCAAGAAAAAGAAACTACAAGCTAATCCCTTATGAAAATAGATGCAAAAATCCTCAACAAAAACCTAGAAAACAGAATCCAAAAGCATTTTAAAAGAGTCATACGCCATGACCAAGTGGATTTATTCCAGGAAAGCAGGAATGATACAACATCAGAAAACCAATCAAAGTAATATACCGCATCAGTAGAACAAAGGAGAAGAACCACATGATCATCTCTATGGATACAGAAAAAGCGTTGGATAAAATCCAACACCCTTTGTTGATGAAAACACTCAGGAAGTTTGGAATAGACAGGAAGTTTATCAGTATGATTCAGGGCATGTTTGAAAAGCCAACAGCCAACATTATACTTAATGGAGAAAGATTGAGAGCTTTCCCCTTGAAATTGGAAATAAGACAATGTTACCTGCTCTCATGCCCTGGTAGTAGGGTGGTTAAGAGTTTGGCTGCCAACCAAGAGGTCAGCAGTTCGAATCCACCAGCTGCTCCTTGGAAACCCTACGGGGCAGTTCTACTCTGTCTTAGGGGGTTGCTATGAGTCAGAATCGACTCAATGGCAGTAGGTTTTGGTTTTGAACCTGGTCTCACCATTTATTCAATATTGTGTTAGAAGTCCTTGCAAGAGCAATAAGACAAGAAAAAAATTAAAGATACCTATCTTAGGCTGGGTTCTCTAGAGAAGCAAAACCAATGAAGCGTATTCTTGAGACGAGCCAGCAGCCTGCTGTCTTACCTGCCAATCTTAGATTTGTCAGCCTTTGTAGCCTGTGAACAGCAACATGCCATCTGACCTGTAGATCTTGGGTTCATCAGTCCCTACAGCTATGTGAGTCAGGAGAGGCCTCCAGCCTGACGCCTGACCCACAGACTTAGGACTTGCCAGCCTCTATAACTACATGAGCCATTTCCTTGAGATAAATCTGTGTGTGTGTGTATATATATATATAGAAAATCCCAAAGAGTCCACAAGAAAACTCCTAGAGCTAAAACAGAACTTCAGCAAAGTTGAAGGTTACAAGGTTACCAACAAGAGTCAGTTAGATTTCTATACACCAGCAATGAGAAATCTGAAAGGGAAATTAGGGAAACAATTCCATTTACAATAGCATCTAGGAGGATAAAATACCTAGGAATAAATCTAACCAGGGATGTGAAAGACTTATACAATGAAAATTATAAAACACTGATGAAAGAGATTAAAGAAGACTTGAATAAATGGAAAGCTGTTCCATGTTCATGGATTGGAAGACTTAATATTGCTAAGATGTCAGTGTTACCCAAAATGATCTATAGATTGAACACAATGCTGATCAAAATTCCAACAGTTACCTTCACAGAAATGGAAAAACCAGTCCTCAACTTTATATGGCCTGTCCAGAGGCCCTGAATAGCTAAAGTAATGTTGAAAGAGAAGAACACTTCCTGATTTTAAAACCTATTATAGCTACGGTAATCAAAACAGCCTGGTACTAGTAAAACAATAGTTTCATAGGCCAATGAATAGAATTGAGATTCCAATAGTAAACCCACAATCTTTGGTCAACTGATTTTTGACAAGGGTGCTAAGTCCATTCAATAGGGAAACAGGAGTCTCTTCCATAAATTATGTTGGGAAAATTGGATTTCCACACACAGAAAAATGAAACGGGATCCATACCTCACACCATACACAAAAACCAATTCAAAATGGATTAAGGACCTAAATGTGCAATCGATCATCATATAATTCTTAGAAGAAAATGCAGTTGGCAATGGTACCAGGCCTCTCTCTTAACAATGGATTATCTAATATAATAACAAAACCACAAACAGATAATAACAACATAAATTAATAGGAATCTCATAAAAATTAAAAACTTCTGTTCATCAAAAGACTTTACCAAAACAGTGAAAAGACAAGCTACCAACTGGGAGGATATCTTTGGAAGCTATAGAGCAAATAAAAATCTAATAACCAAAATATATCTAAACTACAAAAACTTAACAACAAAAAGGTAAATAACCCAATCATAAAATAGACAAAGTACTTGAATAGACATTTCACCAAAGAGGACATTCACAAGGCTGCCAGTCACATGAAAAGATGCTCAGTGTCATTAACTATCAGGGAGATGCAAATCAAAACCACAGTGAGATAGTTTTTCACTCCCAATAGGATAGCTTAAGAGATTCCAACAAGATTCCAACTCATAGCGACCCTATAGGACAGAGCAGAACTGCCCCACAGGGTTTCCAAGGAGCGGTTTGTGGATTCTAACTGCCGACCTTTTGGTTAGCAGCCAAACACTTAACCACTATGCCACCAGGGCTCCACTAGGATAGCTGAGATTTAAAAAAAAAAAAAAAAAAAAAACAATTACAGATGTTGGCGAGGTTGTGGGGAAATTGGAACCCTTACTCATTCCTACTGGGAATGCAAAATGGTACAGCCGTTGTGGAAAACGGTGGTTCCTCCAAAAACTAAAAAATAAAGCTACCATATGACCCTGCAATTCCACTCCTATGTGTATACCCAAAAGACTTGAAAGCAGAGATTCAGAGTTGCAATGTTCTTTGCAGCACTATTCACGATAGCCAAAAGGTGGAAATAGCGTAAATGCCCATCAAATGAATAAGTAAACAAAATGTGGTACATACACACAATGGTATACTACTCAGGAAGTAAGAGAAATGAAGTCCCGATACGTGCAACAATATGGGTGGAGCTTAAAGACATTCTGTTGAGTGAAATAAGTCAATCACAAAAGGACAACTATTGTGTGACCTCACTTATATAAAAAGATAAGAACAGGCAAATGTATGGAGAACAAAGTTTGTTAGTGGTTACCAGGGGTGGGAAGGAGGGGGAACAGGCAAGTTATTGCTTATGGAGTACTGAGTTTCAGATTACGGTGATGAAAAAATGTCATTGACCAAGGCAGAGTTGTATAGCTGATAAGGAGCCCTGGTAGTGCAGCGGTTAAAGTGCTCACCTGTTAACTGTAAGGTCAGCAGTTCAAACCCATGAGCTACTCCACAGGATAAAGATGTGGTGGTCTGGTTCTGTGAAGATTACAGCCTTTTAAAAAAAAAAGATTACAGCCTTGAAAATGCTATGGGGCAGTTCTGCTCTGTCCTATAGGTTGCTATGAATCAGAATCAACTTGAGGGCAACATGTTTGGGTATAGCCGATTAATGTAACTGCTGTAAGTTGTATACCTGTAAAAAGTTGAATTGGCAAAAGATTTTTTTTTGTCGTTTTTACAGCAAAGACCAAAAAAAAAGGAGCTATTGAGGCTGCTTATGTACAGCCAAACACTTCATAGGATTTGGTTCCTTGGTTTGAAGGTTTAGGGTCGTGGTTATTGGCCTAATACCATGTTTAGTGCCTCTGTTCTACCTCCTAGTTCGTTGCATACTGCTTGGGTCTTAAAAGCTTGCAGGCAGCCATCCAGGGTACAACAACTGCTCTCTATTCACCTGGAACAACAAAGAAAGAATGAGAGTCAGGACTAGGCGGAGGAATCGGAATGTGTGGCTAATTGCCACCATGAGTAACTGCCGCCTCCCCCGTGAAACCAGAACTACTTGGTGTCCAGTACCATTGGTGAACATTTTGCTTAAAAATTCTATAGAAGAATTCTGATCAAAAGGGGGAAAACGTAGAACAAAATGTCAAATGCTCATGCACTAGAGACTTTCTGGAGCTATTGAGACTGGATGAGTCCCCAAAATTATTGCTCTGAGATAATCTTTAAACCATAAGCCAAAAATATCCCCTGAAGTCTTCTTAAAGCCAAACAGTAGTTTAGCTTAACTAGTAAAGAATGTCTGTGTTGGGCATTATGTTCTCTTAGGGTCTTTCTGTATGGGATCAAATTGACAATAGCAACTCGAAAGATTAGACAGGAACCTTAGGATGCCATGAATTTATGTTAATGGGGGAGGAGCATCTTGGAAAAGGTGAGAATGATTGCACAACTCAAAAAATGTAATCAGTGTCACTGAATTGTACATGTAGAAATTGTTGAATTGGTGGTGGTCTGCTGTGCATATTCACACCAATAAAAAAAAAATTGTTCTTTAAAAAAAAAAAACTCTGTGGAACACAGTTCTACTCTGACACACATGGGGTAGCCATTAGTTGGAATTGACTCAACAGCAACTAGTTAGATTTGGCTTGATTTAGCCCTATTCCTTAGTAGTCACATACACAGACTAATAGGAGAATCCCTATTTTGTGATCATAGAAAATTACTAATCTCCGAATTATGTCAGTCACATACCTTCCTCCTTGAAATTCTCTGGAAATCTGTAATCTAGTTTATAACCAGAATTCTTTTGCTCGTTTATTGGCGGTGGGGAAGACATAACAGTGGCTGCCCTTTCCCCTTACAATTTCTATCCCAGCTCACTTTCTCTATAGTCCTTCCCACATAGTGATTTCTCCTTCTGAAGATTACTCTCCGCCCTTCCCAGACTGCCTTGTATTCATTGATCCAGTTTCAATTTCAGTGTCATTTCCTCAGAGATTAGCCAGTTAACCACACACACACCCACTCCTGTGCTTTTTGTTTGTAGTATGTGGCACAAATACAGCTACTTGTTTTGGTAATTATGTTCTTCCTTTTAGATCATGAGCATTATAAAGAGTAGGGCTATATCTGTCTTGTTCATCACTTTATACACTGGCACATCATATGTGCTCAATAAATATTTTCAAACTAAGTCGGTAACCTTTCTACCCCTGTTGACTCTTGAAATTTCCTGATTTTGTAGAAATTTGCTTATTTTGTTTGGTCAGCTTTATTACCTGTAACTAGTTGCAAGATAAACTTTAATTTCTGTTTCTTTCTGGAGAGAGTGCTGAAATATGATGGCCTAGAATTAAAATATGTAAGAGTAGATAGGGGAATTTCCTATAGAAAGGTGTTTGGAGTCTGGTGGCATATAGTTTTGATAATTGGAACGAGCATAGAGTCATTTTTCTATATCCTGTTGTCATTGCTTCATGATTATATACTGAATTAAATAACTTAATGATACCTTTATAACCTCTCACCCTGTTTTTGCATAAGTGCTGAAGAGTACAAATAATTCAATGTTTACTACCAATTTTGTGTGTATATGGAAAATTTCTTAATGTACATAATTAAAATATTTGAGTTTCTACCCATTTAGCCTCTAAACATAAATTTCCCTGGATTTTTGCTAGACTAAACATGTGGCTTACATTTGGATGAAACAGACTCATCATAACTGCCTCTTGCCTTAATCATTCCCATGTGTTCTCTGTAAGATAGCATAATGACTGATACCAAATGTAGTATAGAGCATTGAACTGTTTAAATTCATGAGGGATAAGAATCAGGATCAGCATAAAGCTGGTTCCTGTGAGGTAGAGGTTAAGTATATATCTCCACCTTCCTACTTCTTTATTATTTTTGACATCAGTGGCTCCCCTCACGGCACTCTCTACTTTTCTTTAGGGGTCAATAATTCATTGCAACAGCCACACAAAACTCACAGACCATACTCACAGTTATTTGGTTTATTAGGGAAGTAACAGGCTACAACTTGGGATCAGGATCAACTTGGAAGTAACAGGAACAGCTCAGGATCAGTGTTACGATGCTCAGAGGCAAGGTCTGGAACGGTCCCCGAAGTGGAGAGCACATCTCTCCGTTCTTCAGTGCAAGTCATCTTCCAGCCAGGACAGCTCTCAGAGCAAAAAGGCTCATGGAGCCAATAAACTGTTGTCGAAGCTCTCAGAACATTCTCAGCTGGCACCTCTGCCTTCTGCCAGCAGTCAGCAGGCACAGCTTCTCTGCTAGGGGGCTTCCTTCTCTACGAGGTGTACCCCAACTCAGTTTTCTGTCAGTCCATTGCCTTCTCTGCCGGGCAGGCCTTTCTGCCATCAGCCTGTCTGCCGCTAGCTGGTCAAGCTTGTAGCCACTGAGGCAGCTTGCTGAGCTCTCTCAGCTGCTGCTCTCCTAGCAGCAGCTCTCTGCCATCGGGCCTCTCTTCTGTAGGACGCTTTACCTTTAGGCTCTCTGCTGTTGGCCTCTGCCCTGCTAAATGGCCCATCTTACAGCCAGTGTAGCAGCTCTCAGCTCTCTCAGCTGCTGCTCTGTTAGGAATGGCTGTCCACTGCTGGGACTCCTTGCCATCAGCTGTTCACCATTGGTTTCTCCGCTGCTAACTAGCCTAGCTCATAGCCAGCAGCTCTCACAGCTGTGGCATTTTTGTTTTTGTTTTTTACCAGGCCCAGGAGGGTTTTAAACACAGGGATTCCACGTCCCAGAGGACACACTCCCCTCCTGGCTGCTGTCAACTATAGGAGGCCTTTCAGTTGTTTATATATCACAGTCATCACTAGCTGCAATATGGAGCCTCTCTTACCAGACCACAGTTCAACTGTTCCTCAGTTACCCCTGAGATGTCCATCAGCTCACGTCTTGTACAAAAGTAAGGTTGTCTGCTGGCAGTGACTGCTCTTCCCCTGGGCAAAAGTAACGAATCCTCTGGATTAGAGAGCACCCTGGGAGGTCCCCCAAGTTGCTTCTCCAAAGAATTAGGGCAAAGGTAACAACTCCTAAGGGCTTAGAGGAAAAATATCCTCAACTGTTTTTCCAAAGAACCAAGGCAAAAGGCCACATAAAGGAACTCATCAAACTATACTTTCTTAATAATTAAGAGTTCTTCAATATTTCTCTTCTTCTCAGCATATAAAAAATGATCTATCACCATGTTTTCTGCAACTGAAAGTAGATGTTTAAGAAATATCAGTTAAAGATGTATTGCTTTATAAAAGGCTTTACAATCATTGTGAAAATCATTCCAGTGGGCAGTCTAATTTTTAAAAGGTTTTCCAGAGGTGACTTTTTTTTTTGGCTAGGTGCTTATGTGTCATACAAAGGTGAGTAAGGCTTCCTACCCTCAGGAGTTTATAGTCTTAGTATTGTAGTCTTACAACTAATTTATATTATAGTAGAATATAATTATGTAGAGCCTTAAGAGTCAACGTTCATGTTTGAAAGAATAATAGTTCTAATTTAAGGATAAAGGATGATAAGCTGACGTAAAGGATGACACATGGATGTTCAAGAATGGCAGCTTTCCCGTTTTCCACAGCAGATGAGGAGCTAGGTTGCAGAGGCCTATAAAAATAGGCAGCAGCAGGTGGCCTTTTCTCTCCAGGCTTCAGAGAGCAGATGAAGATGTCACACCATGGAATGACCTGGTTAGTTACATGACTTGAAAAGGTAGCTGTGGTGTCAGTGTCAGAAGTGAATTTGAGACAAAAAGAATAGTACTAATGAGTTTATTGCAGTATAGACTAAGTGAAAATTTGAGATTCTTGATAAAGATATCTGCAATGCTAATCAAAAAGAAGGAATGCATCGGAGAAGTAGTGAAGTTAGAGTAAGTTGTATTATGCTATGGAATGGATGTTAGGTGTGAGTAAAAGGGGGAGATAAAATGAATTAGACTGTAAGCCAGGCTGACCTGGAAGATAATCATACTGTTAATTGGAAACATGGAACAAAGGAAGACTTAACGCTAGTGTGTATGTGTTGTAGTGGAGGTGTAATGAATTTTGTTGTAAAACCAAACCAAACCCACTGCCATTGAGTCAATTCTGACTCATAGTGACCCTATAAGACAGAGTAGAACTGCCCCATAGAGTTTCCAAGGCTGCAAATCTTTATGGAAGCAGATTGCCACATCATTCTCCTGCAGAGCGGCTGGTGGGTTCAAACTGCCAACCTTTTGGTCAGCAGCTGAGTGCTTAACCACTGCGCCACCAGGGATCCTGGAATTTTGTTTTAGACAGTTGAAATTGTTCAAAACTATAGATGAGGATTGCAGAATTACCTGTCTAGTGGTGCTAATTGAAATTGTGGGAAGGATGAGATTTCTTAAGATACTATAAAATCTTGAGGAGCTCTCCTTTTTAATTAAATGTAATGAGGCATATGCTTAACTCATTTAGTTTATATTAGGTGTGCAATTACATGTTCTTTTTATTTCCCCTTTTAAGGGTAGGTGAAAAAGATGATCATTAGAGACAGTATAAAGTTAAATAGGATGAGAACTTGAAGACATGGTTTCATTGGATCATGAGAACATCGCTGGTCATTTTCAGCAGGAGTGATAAGAAAGGATGGCAGATAGTAATGTGTTGACAGTAATATGGAAGGTCAGAAAGCAGAGAAGGGAAATTTCAAGAAAACTGAAAAATAATAACTTTAAAAGAGAAATTTGAGCAAAGTAACTTTGCAACTCTTAACATGATTCATGCCTTGAAAAAGGTTATGTTTGTTAGCTAATATGACCAGATTGGCCAGATGTGGAAGACTTGAGGAAAAAAAGACCACATCTTTATTAAAATAATAAGGAAAAAATGGTTTGCATTTGGTTATGTGTCCTTGAACGAGTTAGCCAATTTCTCTGGGTCTTTTTGGCCATGAGACTCTCGTAATAACCTATGTCATATGGCTGTTTTGAGGACACAGTGAGTTAATACCCATAAAGCTTTTAGAACAGTGTTTGGCACTTAGTAAGTGCTTAATAAGTGCTACCTATTTTTATGAGAGATTTTAATATGGTCATAATATGGTTATAATAGATCAGGCTGATAGATGGCTACACGATGGATAGCATCCTCATTACCAATAACGCAGCTTTTGTTTATCCTTATTACATGAAGAGACTTGATATTTTTCAATAAAATCTTAGCTGCTTTAATGGGGCCTACTTTTCACTGTAGTTGAAAATTGATATAGCGTCCTACCTTGATCTTTGAAGTAAGCTTAATTATCCTAAGACCCTTTGTCATTGTGGAGCCCTGATGCAGTGGGCCCAGCTCTGCTATTTAGTAGGCTAAGCCCTAACCTGAAAGTCAAATAGCTCTAGTAGTCCTTGAGACAAAATCTTGAAAATTTGTCAGTGATCAGCCTTAGTTTTCTCACATATACATGGGAGCTAATTATGCCCTTAGTGTTGTAACATTCAGATGATCTGGTTTAGGTGAAGGAACATTACACAATGTAAAGCATTATGTATATAAAACATTGGTGTTGGTTTTGCTTTTTATCCAATGGCATGGCAGAGTGCTCAGGTTATGAGTTCTCTATCATCATCCCACATGTCCCAAGTGGTGTTGTTAGGGGCCATCAAATTGGTTCCAACTTATAGCGACCCCATGTATAACAGAATGAAACACTGCCAGGTCATGCACCATCCTCACAATTGTTGCTGTATTTGAGTCCATTGTTGCAGCCACTGTGTCAATCCATCTCATTGAGGGTCTTCCTCTCTTTCATTGACTCTCTACTTCACCAACCATGATGTCCTTCTCCAGGGACTGATTCCTGCTGATAACGTGGCCAAAGTACATGAAACAAAGTCTTGCCATCCTCGCTTCTAAGGAGCATTCTGGCTGTACTTCTTAAAAGACAGATTTGTTTGTTCTTCTGGCAGTTCATGATATATTTAATATTCTTCACCAACACCATAATTCAAAGACAACAATTCTTCGGTCTTCCTTATTCATTGTCCAGCTTTCATATGCATATGTGGTGATTGAAAATACTATGGCTTGGGTCAAAAGTATTAGCCAACTCTAAAGCTACAAATCTGTTTATATAATAAACTGGTGATGTGGTGTGGCGCCCTGTAATAGTATTGTTCTGAGTGTTAACAACAATTAACAGAAGTCGTGTATTTTTTCACTTTAGAATATGTCTCTACAAATCATCATGTTTAATTGGGAGGGCTTTTTGAAGGTACATGAAGAAAAATATTTTTGCTGGAAAACTTCTCAGATAAAGACAGTTGACTTGTTTCCAAATAGTTGAGAAGAGTAGAAGATCACAATGAGGGTTAAAATCATAGACTTGGGAAGAATTATGGGGAAACAACAAGGTGGCCTTATGCTTTGCCTGATGTCTATTTGGGAAGTAATGATAGGCTCTTGAAGCATGCGAATAAGCTGGAATGAGAGTTGAAATGCATTTGAGGGTTGAAACTGCAAGTAGTGAAAAATAAGGCTGTAATCTAGTACTACTAGCATCAGAAGCCATCTAAATTCAAGAGGAAGAATGGAGAATCAAAATTAGCACAAAGCTGATTACTGTGAGGTGGAGATCAGACATACCTCCACTCTCCAACTTTTTCACCATTTCTGACACCAGCAGTCCTCCCCACAGCACTCTACTTCTTTGCTGGGTTTGATAATTCATTGCAGTGTCCACACAGAACTCACAGACCATACTCAACAATTATGTGGCTTATTAGGCTATGTGTAACAGGCTGCATCTCGGGATCAGGATCAACTTGGAAGTAACAGGAGACAGGGTACAGTTTGTCAATCAGGACAGCTCTCAGCTTCTTCTCAGTTGTGTCCACAGGTAGGCAAGCCTTCTCTCAGCCTGGCCTCTGCCCTGCTAGCAGTGTTACAGCTCTTTTGGCTTCACCAACAAGTGCCCAGAGGCACCCTGCTCTGTCAGCAAGCCTCCTCCCTGAAGTCAGCTTTCTCCCTCATGGGCTGACAAGCACATTGCAGCTGCCTAGCTCCGTGGTCCAGGAAGTCCACTGCAGCCACTTCTTGCCAGTCTCCTGCTTTCTGCCACTCGTGCTTCTGCACCCATTTCACGCTGTCTCTCGCCATCTCCAGTGTTACAGCTCTATCTCCTGGGCCTAGGAGGTTCTCAGCACAAGGACCCCAGGTCCAAAGGAGGTACTCTGCTCCAGGCTCCTCTTCTTGATGGTAGTGAGGTCCCTCTCAACCTTTGTGGGATTGGCCCTTTTAGGCCACGCTCACCTCATTTGGATAGTAATTGACCAATCCCTGCAAGGGTTTTATGCACCTTATTTGCATAGTATATTGACCAGTCCCTGCAAGGTGGGTAAAATAGACCATTCACAGGCCAAGCTTTGGACTTATCAGTTATCAGTGGCAGACTGTAAACCCAAGGCAGGAAAGGCCATCTATAAAGAGAAACACATTGCACCACATGGGCCAAAATCAGAATGTATGTATTTTTAATAATAATCGTCTAATTGATAATGATAGATATAATATTGCTCTTTCTAAACGATCTTAGAGAAAGTGCTGATTTAATCATAACTGGTTTTTTTGTATTAACAGAAATAGAAATAAAGTATAAGAAGCATCTATAAATTTTAAATGGAAAAGAAAATATTTGATAGACTTACTTCCATTTGCTATGATTCATTCTTTTTGTAGAGCTAATATATATTGAGTAGTTACTGTATGCCAGCTCTCTATGCTGTGAGCTGTATATACATTATCTCAATCCATATAACAGAATATCTTCATTTTCAGAAATAGAAATTCTGCTTCAGATTCCAAAACGCATGCTATTTCCAGTACACCATGATGAAGTAAACATGGTGATAAACCCATTGCTGTTGAGTCGATTCTGACTCATAGCGACCTGGTAGGACAGGGTAGACTCTACCCCATAGGATTTCCAAGAATATAATGTTACAGAAGCAGACTGCCACATCTTTCTCCTGCGGAGCAGCTGGTGGGTTCAAACCACCAACCTTTGGTTTAACAGCCGAGTGCTTAACCACTGCTCCACCAGGGCTCCTTAAACACAATGATAGAGGTCATATTTCTGCATTTTATAACCAAAAGTCACTCTTAAAGTAATATTTTACAATATAATTTTGAAAAAATTCTACTTTTAAGTAGCGTTAGAAGTTTTTATTTAGAAATATGTCAGCTGCTTTTTCTTTTTATGAATAGTATTCAACCATTTTACCCAAATTATGTTTTTTCTTTTCTTAAGATGTTTTTTCACGGATACCACTCATGAATGGCCTTATTGGACCCAGTCCGCATCTCCCACATAATTCGTTGCCTCCTGGAAGTGGATTGGGAACTTTCTCTGCTATAGCACAACCCCCTTACACTGATGCCAGGTACTTAAAAGCCTTCACCTTCTATGGAAACTTTTAAATTACAACAATTTTTGTTATATGTCTAAATAAATTAGTCTGTTTAAATTATTGTGCACAGTATTAGTGTGTGTTATATTTATTCAGACTTTTGCAAAAAATCATCAAACATGTTACTTTTTAGCTTTTTGGGTTTAATGAAAGTTGTATCTGACCATAGTTTTGAAAAGTTATTTTATGGTTATGAAGCTAAGTTCTTTATTATTTGCCAGGGATAAAAATCCAGCATTTAATCCAATGGTGAGTGATCCTAATAGCTCTTGGACATCATCGGCTCCCACTATGGAAGGAGAAAATGATACAATGTCAAATACCCAGAGAAGTACACTTAAGTGGGAGAAAGAAGAGGCTTTGGGTGAGATGGCAACAGTGGCACCAGTTCTCTACACAAACATTAATTTTCCTAACTTAAAGGAAGATTTCCCAGGTACGTTGTGGGTGTTTTATTGCTATTTTATCAACTTTCTCTCATGTATGTATAATGACTTGTTTTTAAACTGTAACAGAAAGCCCTCTCATCACTAATTTTCATCTAGTGTGACTATGCCCAGTGTGACGATTCCCTGTCTAGAAACATCTTGCATTTTCTTAGCCCTAGACCCTGTATCCATTTGTATATTTTTCCAAAGTAATTTCAATTAGTGAAATGATGAGTTTTCCAGCTCCTAGTAATGCTTATAAATATATGGAAGTCAGTGTTGTGTTATATGGGTATAATTCTACAAAAAAATTCCTGAAACATAAAGTATCAGTTAATCAAAAGTATTAAGTTAGGCTAAATCTGAGTCAGTTCTGAGTAGTGTTGTTGACATTGAAATTAACTCATTGCTGTCTTCCCTTCTTTTCTCCTTACCGTTCTCCTACTCTCCATCCATTACCATTACCTGTTTGAAAAAGCAGATGGATGTATCTGAAAATTCTGATTAACCAGAGGATGAAACATTTGGATTTTGAAATGTCAGTTATAAATCTTTGCAAGCCAGTGCTGTTTTTTTATTTTGAGTTCAAGTTGCAAGACAAACCAGGATTAAAAAGGTCATTCAAACTGTCTTACAGTAGTTTCCCAGCTGCCTGTCAGCACAGAAGCTCCGTTAAATTACTAGTAGGGTAGCCAGAAGTGGATTTTTTTATGTATGACCTTGTCTTTTAGGTACATTTTTTGTATGGTCTCCTTGTGGTACTTGATTTCGTATATATGGAAATAAATCAGATGATTCCTTATCTAACAGTAGGAATCAGTGGTTTGGTGCAGGAATGTCTGTTGAAGCAATATTCACATTCTTTGACTACTTTTGTGCCAGTCACTTTTTATTTGCTGTTTATAGATGAGCATATTTGGTTATCTTAAAGTCACTTTGTGTCAATGTACATTGTTCTTACAGCAGAGCTACAATTTTTTTTTTTTTTTACGTGATTTAATTTTACAGTGCGATTCTAGAACCTCATGAAATATTGTGCTAAAGCTGTTGGTCTGTCAGCTAATTTTTGTTTTCACTGGCCTTTTTTTTTTTCTGTATGGAATAAATCTCTTCTACATTTATCCTTAACTGTTAATCTCAACTAAACTTTGTTTTGTATACTGTTATGACACTGAATTTCATGGAAATTGCTTGAAATCTTGACTTTTCCATGTGCTTGTTGTACACACAAGATGCTTATTCATAATTATCATTACTTCCTTTTGGTCACATTGATAGAATTCTGTTAGTTTAGACATTTATAAAACCTTTGGCTTTGGTTCTGGTAATGTCATACAGGACCTGGGTAATTTATTATACTTGGCTTTGATATACTTTGACGCCTCTTGGAATTAAAAATTTCTCAACTCTACAAGCCAGGTTATTAATAAGGCAGTACTTCATTCAGAAAATAGTTTTTTGGCCGTACTGTATGCCAGAAACTTTGTACTGTGCCAAGAACATCATACAGGGCTACTCATTTATGAAAATACAGCCTGAATAAGGTAACTGTGCACAATTCATCCACAGTTTTTTTCTGATTACACATCATTGCTGGGTTCTGTAAGTGTATACTGTGTTCTTTGTTGTAGACTGGACTACCAGAGTGAAGCAGATTGCTAAATTGTGGAGAAAAGCAAGCTCACAGGAAAGAGCACCATATGTGGTATTTAAAAAAGTCTTATGTATCTATATCTTCAAACACAATATCTGAACCTTATTTTTATTGTCTTAGGCTAATAAAAAGATTCTGTATTGCAGAAAATACATGTTAATATTTGGACAACTAACAAACAGCTTGGCTTTCATAATTATTTCCTAAGTAATTACATCTTACTATAGAGCATGACATTTTTTAAGTGCGTTAACAGAATGAGGATGTTGAGGATTGAAAATCAGCTATTTTAGTTGCATGTTTAATTTATTTCCCTTTATAATTGTTTATCTTCCCAAAAGAACACTAAACTTGGAGGCTGAATTAGTGTGCCTTAATTTCTTTCATAATCTCTTTTTCTTCCTAGATTCAATAATCTTTATGCATCAAGAAAAGACATACCTAGACACTTTTAAGGAGATTTTAAAACATGATCTTTGCTAGAAATTATTAGGGAATTTTATAAGATTCACAGTTCAGATGGTGAATTGTTTTCTCCCAAAGAGCCAAATTAAGATTGTCAATTGGAGTCAAACCTTGCTTTCAGATTAAAGCACATTAAATCTTCATTATTGTTTTGAAAAATATATGCAGTTATTTTCCAACTTTATTTTCAGTGCACATATCTTCAGTGATAAAGACTGCTTGAATATAGCATCATTTTTTTTTTAAGATGTTGATATGCTTTATGTTGTTCTGCCTTGACTTTAGTAAGGTAATGACAGGCTATTTTTAATGTTTCTAAACAATTTTGTTTAGCGGTAAGGTTTACATTTCCAGATTTTAGATTTGGACAATGGGTTTGTTATTTTCCTTTTCTCCAAATCGAAGGAGTTATTAATTCTTCCATTTTATAAGTGTCTTTTCAGAAAATTAGGGTAAAATTACTAGGTTATACCTGGGATCTCTCAGCCTGGTTCAGATACATAGATGGAAACGTGCCCTCTACTGATAGGTAACATGCTCTGTGAAAAAGATGGGTTAGTGTCCAGATGGAGTTCTGGTGGCACAGTGGTTAAAGAGCTCGGCTGTTAACCTCAAGGTCAGTAGTTTGAATCCATCAGCTGCTCCTTGGAAACCCTATGGGGCAGTCCTACTCTGTCCTATAGGGTAGCTATGAGTCAGAATCAACTCAACAGTAATGGGTTTTTTAGTGTCCAGATTCCTTTCACAGAAAAGGCTTTAAGATCTAAGGATAATATCTCAACTGTTTAACACAACTTTTTCTTGCTTTTGTGTGATAAAATTTACTAGAAATTTTTTGTGTCTTAAAACATATTATTGCCTACTGGAGGGTAATTTCTTTTCTCTTTTTTTCCAAAGCAAAAAGCCAGAGATAACCGAGCTGCTTTACGCATTAATAAAGTACAGATGTCAAGTGATTCCATGAAAAGGCAACAACAGCAAGATAACATCGATCCCAGCTCTCGTATTGATTCAGATCTTTTTAAAGATCCATTAAAGCAAAGAGAATCGGAACATGAACAGGAATGGAAATTTAGACAGGTATGAGGTTTTTTGGATAATTTGCTTTTTTTAGTTGCATATTTGCTTTTTTGAGAAGAGAACTATCATGTCATTAAGAATATGGTTCTTGTACAGCAAGAAAATATGATTAAACATAGATTTGTTGCCTTTCTCAGTAAAATATTTTAAGTAGATTCAGAAGTTTATTGAAATACCATGAACAATATAATGCCCTAGGCATAATGGTGCCTACTATGATGAATAATAGTCTCTCTTTTTTGGGAATATGTAGTCTAATAAGAGAGCAATCTGGTAGCTGCTAACATCAAACTAATTATTTTTCTCTTGCTTTTTTTTTCTTTTTTCATGTTGATTATTTTCTTCCTTAATTATATGATTTCTTTTTCTTTCTTATTTCAACAGCAAATGCGTCAGAAAAGTAAGCAGCAAGCTAAAATTGAAGCCACACAGAAACTTGAGCAGGTGAAGAATGAACAGCAGCAACAGCAACAGCAGCAACAGCAGTTTGGTTCTCAGCATCTTCTGACGCAGTCTGGTTCAGATACACCAAGCAGTGGGATCCAGAGTCCCTTGACACCTCAGCCTGGCAATGGAAATATGTCTCCTGCACAGTCATTCCATAAAGACCTGTTTACAAAACAACTAGCTAGTACCCCTACTTCTTCATCGTCAGATGATGTGTTTGTAAAACCACAAGCTCCACCTCCTCCTCCAACTCCATCCCGGATTCCCATTCAGGAGAATGTTTCTCAGTCTCAGAATTCTCAACCATCTTCACCACAGATGTTTTCACCTGGATCTTCTAACTCTCGACCACCATCTCCAGTGGATCCTTATGCCAAAATGGTTGGTACCCCTAGACCACCTCCAGGGGGCCATAGTTTTTCCAGAAGAAATTCTATTACACCGGTGGAAAACTGCACACCGTTATCATCAGTACCTAGGCCCATTCAGATAAGTGAAACAACAGCAAATAGGCCATCACCAGTCAGAGATTTGTGTTCTTCCTCCACGACAAATAGTGACCCCTATGCAAAGCCTCCAGACACGCCTAGACCTGTGATGGCAGATCAATTTCCCAAACCCGTGGGCCTACCTAGATCTCCTATAGTTTCAGAACAAACTGCAAAAGGTCCTCTAACGTCTGGAACCAGTGATCCCTTTACTAAACCATCTCCTAGGGCAGATGTGTTTCAGCGACCACGAATCTCTGACCCATATGCACGACCTTTGTTGACATCTGCCCCTCTCGAAAGTGGTCCTGGACCCTTTAAGACTCCAATGCAGCCCCCTCCATCCTCCCAGGATCCTTATGGAGCAGTGTCACAGGCACCAAGACGAATGTCTATTGACCCTTACGAACGGCCCGCTTTGACACCAAGACCTATAGATAATTTTTCCCATAGTCAACCCAGTGATCCATATAGCCAGCCTCCCCTCACTCCACATCCGGCAATGAATGAATCTTTTGCTCATCCTTCAAGGGCTTTCTCTCAGTCTGGAACCATATCAAGACAAATATCTCAGGACCCATATTCCCAACCCCCAGGAACACCACGACCTGTTGTAGAGTCTTATTCCCAACCCTCAGGAACAGCTCGATCCAATCCGGACCCTTATTCTCAACCTCCTGGAACTCCCCGGCCCACCACTGTTGATCCATATAGTCAGCAGCCACAAACCCCAAGGCCATCTACGCAAACAGACTTGTTTGCTACATCTGCAACTACTCAGAGGCATTCTGATCCATATGCTCATCCTCCTGGGACACCAAGACCTGGAATTTCTGCTTCTTACTCTCAGCCACCAGCAACACCAAGGCCAAGGATTTCAGAGGGTTTTACTAGGTCCTCAATGACAAGACCAGTCCTCATGCCAAATCAGGATATTTTCCTACAGGCAGCACAAAATCGAGGACCAGCTTTGTCTGGCCCTTTGGTAAGGCCACCTGATATATGTTCCCAAACACCCAGGCCACCTGGACCTGGTCTTTCAGACACATTTAGCCGTGTTTCCCCATCTGCTGCCCGTGATCCCTATGATCAGTCTCCAATGACTCCAAGATCTCAGTCAGACTCTTATGGAACAAGTCAGGTTGCTCATGATGTCACTGACCATCCAAGGCCTGGTTCAGAGGGGAACTTTAGTGCATCTTCAAACTCTCCACTGAATTCCCAAGGTCAGCCATTTTCCAGTGTCTCCCAAATTCCTGGACCTGTACCGACTTCAGGAGTAACTGATACGCAGAATACCATCAATATGTCTCAAGCAGACGCAGAGAAATTGAGACAGGTAAACACGTATGTTCTCAGATGCTTTAAGTGTGTTACACAGTTAAAGCTACTCATTTCATCAAACTTCAGTAATTTCTACAGAGGTGATAAAGTTTCTTTTCTTTTCTATAGAATTTCATCATACTGCAAGAAAGTTGAAATTGGTAAAATTAACACCAATTGAACTAGATTTATTCTGTTTCTAATTTCAATTTTAATAAATGTATATGGAAATCCTTACACTGAAAGCTTTCAATTTTGTTGTCAGGAAAGAAAAAGGACCCAAACCATCAATTTATTTTTGATTATCTATTGAATAGTTAACTGTAACTAGTGTTTTATCAAGCTTTGAAACATTTAGATACTTTGAGCATCACATAGTGAAGGATTGTTGTGCGGTACTGCCAAGTTGATTCCAACTCATAACGACCCCATGTGACAGAGTAGAACTGCGTCAGTAAGGTTTTCTTGACTGTAATCTTTATTGAAGCAGATTGCCACATCTTTCTCCTGTGGAGCTGATGGGTAGGTTCAAACCACCAACCTCTAGGTTAGCAGCTGAGTGCTTAACCGTTGCACCACCAGAGGTGCTAGCAAAAGTATTACAATTTAAAAAGCCATTAACCATTAAAAAACCATTTTCGGAAATCTCAGTGATTTTTTTTTTTTTTTTTTCTTCCCATTCAGCGGCAAAAGTTACGTGAGATCATTCTCCAGCAGCAGCAGCAGAAGAAGATTGCTGGTCGGCAGGAGAAGGGGTCACGGGATTCACCAGTAGTGCCTCATCCAGGGCCACTTCAGCACTGGCAACCAGAGAATATCAATCAGGCTTTCACCAGACCTCCTCCTCCCTATCCTGGGAACATTAGATCTCCTGTTATACCTCCTCTGCGGCCTAGATACGCTGTTTTCCCAAAAGATCAGCGTGGGCCCTGTCCTCCTGATGTCGCTAGTATGGGGATGCGACCTCATGGATTTAGGTAATGCTTTTAATTTCCAGCCAGATTTAAATTCTTATTATAAGAAGAGCACAGCTGAATAAAATTAGTGTTAGTCAAGAAGTTGTAAGAAATTAACTCTGTTTCTACCTCTTAGTAACTTTTGAGATAAAATTAACTTTATTTTCCACTAATGGGAGGTCACAATTTTTTTTCCTCTCTAAAAACTCTAAAAGCATTTTCTTCATTATTAATTAACTATATTAACAAATTACAGCCATAAAAACATAGTTTATCAAAGCAGTCAGATCACATCCCTAGAATGCAACTACCACATACAGTTAAAGCCTCTCGGGACAGGGTGGCGGTCGGAATGTTCTTTCCCCTAATATTAATGTTATAAATTTCCACTCTTTTAATTTACAGTGTAATTATTTGTAGAGATTTTCAGATTTAAAGGATGTCTTACCTTAGGTACTTTCCATGATGAGATACGATTATGAAATCATTGATGATAGATTATGACCATATTTCCTTTTTTGTAGTGGCTAGTAGAAATGTTAAAGCCAAACTTAAACCCTAACTCTAGTAAGTAGATGAGTTTTCAAAATAGATGTTTTTTAGTCTTACACCTACCTCCATGTTCTACTCTTACTTTGTCTTCCTCCTTTTTATGCCTGTTGCTGTGTTTTGTATTTTTTTTGTGAGTTTCCTTTAATCATTTCTAGAATGAGATACACTATAAATAATAAAACAATCCAATAATTTATTCATTTACTGAATCTTTGCAGATGATGCCTATCCTTTATCTCTTACTACCGTCTGTCCTTCTCATTCTTTTCAGGCCAGTAGGTTTAGTAAGTCTATTCAGTCATTGCACCTATGCTTTTGTCTTCTCATGTACTGAGGCCTGTAAGTCTACTAGTCTAATTTGGTGGCAGTCCTACCGTCATGCAAACATCCCCACAAGTCAGCTTCCTCCATGGAGCCTCCCTAAACATAGAAAAAAGAAATGGACTCTTAATCACAGACTTCTGTAGCATTGTGCTTATTTTTGAACAGTTGATTCCATCTGCTTGGTGACTGTTCATTTGTCTTTGTTTCTGTTATCTATTAGATTGTAAGCTTTTGGACCTCAAATAAGTGTACGTATAGGGTACTTAGCACAGATCTACTTGTACGTGGGTACTTTGTAAGGATGATATTTCATTTTTGCCTAGTCATTGTATTTGACAACAGTAATTTTGTGCCTACAGTTTAATCTAAAGCTTGTTTTCCTTTCTTCAACTCAAGTCTAAATTGAGCATAATACTTTATATTAAAATTAACTGTTTGAATTTTTTTTAGATTTGGATTTTCAGGAGGTAATCATGGTGCCATGTCAAGTCAAGAGCGCTTCCTTGTGTCTCCTCAACAAATACAAGGATCTGGAGTTCCTCCACAACTCAGAAGATCCATATCTGTAGATTTGCCTAGGCCTTTAAATAACTCACAAATGACTAATCCAGTTGGACTTGCTCAACATTTTTCACCACAGAGTCTGCCAGTTCAGCAGCATAACATACTGGGCCAAGCATTTATTGAATTGAGGCATAGGGCCCCTGATGGAAGGCCACGGCTGCCCTTTAGTGCTCCTGCTAGCAGTGTTATAGAGGCACCTTCTCATCCAAGACATGGAAGCTTCATTCCCCGGCCAGACTTTCCAGGCCCTAGACACACAGACCCCATGAGACGACCTCCCCAAGGTCTACCTAATCAGCTGCCTGTGCATCCAAATTTGGAACAAGCACCACCGTCACAGCAAGAGCAAGGTCACCCTGCCCATTCATCTTCTATGGACATGAGGTCCCTGAGTCATCCCTTAGGCGGTGAATTTTCAGAGACTTCTTTGTCAACATCTACACCAGCTGAAACAACATCTGATAATTTACAGATAACCAACCAGTCTTCTGATGGTCTTGAAGAAAAACTTGATTCTATTGACCCATCTGTAAAAGAACTAGATGTCAAAGACCTCGAGGGAGTTGAAGTCAAAGACTTAGATGATGAGGATCTTGAAAATTTAAATCTAGATACAGAGGATGGCAAGGGAGATGAATTGGATACTTTAGATAATTTGGAAACTAATGACCCCAACTTGGATGACCTCTTGAGATCAGGAGAATTTGATATAATTGCATATACAGATCCAGAACTTGACTTAGGAGATAAGAAAAGCATGTTTAATGAAGAACTAGACCTTAATGTTCCAATTGATGATAATCATTGTATGTCTATTGAACCAAAAAAAAAGGAGCCAGAAGACAAAACTTTGGTTCTTTCTGGTAAACATTCTCCACAGAAAAAATCCACTTTTTCCAGTGAGATAAAAACAGAAGTACTATCTCCAAATTCTAAAGAGGAAACCAAATACGATATTGAGAAAAGTGAGGGTAAAGGTGCTGTTGACATCCCTTGCTCACAGGCTTCTACTAACACAGACCTTAATGATGGGGAAAAGGCCTCTTTGCAGCCTTGTAAACCAGATCTGCCTGAGAAAAGAACTGATCAGGAAACTGCTGACTCCAGCATAAGTGTTCAAGGATCCACTCTGCTGCCTGCTGAAGATGTAATTAGCTCTTGTGGCATAACTGGATCAACTCCTGTTCTCTCAAGTTTACTTGCTAGTGAAAAGTCAGATAATTCAGACATTAGGCCATTGGGATCTCCACCACCAAGTTTGCCAGCCTCACCATCCAATCACGTGTCAAGTTTGCCTCCTACTTTAATGACACCGCCTGGTCATGTTTTGGATAATACAGTGAATTCAAATGTGGCAGTAGTCTCTAGGGTAAACCATACTTTTTCTCAGGGTGTGCAAGTAAATCCAGGATTTGTTCAGGGTCAGTCAGCAAGTCACAGTTTTGGAACAGGAAAATCTACAAATCAGACTGTGCCTCTGACAAGTCAGTCTAGTACCAGTGGCATGTCTGGACCTCAGCAGTTAATGATTCCTCAGACATTAGCCCAGCAGAATAGAGAGAGGCCCCTCCTTCTAGAGGAACAGCCTCTACTTCTACAGGATCTTTTGGATCAAGAGAGGCAAGAACAGCAGCAGCAAAGAAAAATGCAAGCCATGATCCGTCAGCGGTCAGAACCATTCTTCCCTAATATTGGTAGGACTTTACTTGAGTCTCAGTAGCTGTGAATAGGGGTATTAGGCTGGCCTTCAGTATGCTTATAAGATTACAGTGTTAAAATTACATTTGGAATAGTGTACTAATGAGATTTATATTTATATTCCTCCTTCAGCTTTAAAATGGAAGTGATTAATAATTTTAGATTCCTCCCAGGTAAATCAAATGGTTCAAAACTGAGTTGTAGACTTTATTCAATTCCATTATTAATGGTACTGTTGTTTCTATTAAACAGTATTGTTTTTTCTAAACAATAACATTGGCATTCTATTCTATATACATTACCAATTTTATCAAATTGGTCCATTTCTTTTTCATTTATATACAAAGAGGTCTTTTCTCAGTAGGCTGTCCGTATCGTGAGACTATCACCTCAAGAAATCGATGCATCTTTCTTTTTAAGAGTGATAACTAATATTATTATGTAGTTATTTCCCTAGTATTGGAAATAACTACAGATTCTCAGCCATTATGTTACATTACTAAAGAAGTAGTTCTGATTGACATTATGAAGGTTTACATGAAAGGGAATTGTTTTACTTTAGATTATTGCCATAATCTTCCTTAAATTTGACAGACTTCTTGTTCTAATTTTTGCAGGGGTAAGGTATTAAAGTATACTTCAGTTATGGATTACTGAGTTGGGATTAAATTCACGAGGAAGTTCTTACCACCTCATAATTCGTTACCTATTATTGAAACTTAGTAATCATTAGATTATTAAATAATAAGGAATAAGAGTTTATAAATCACATAATATTTGTGATAGTTACATTACCTCTTAGTATACCTTGAACCAAGTACTATGAAATAAGTAACTTTAAAATATATTTCTCCTTTAGATTTTGATGCAATTACAGATCCTATAATGAAAGCCAAAATGGTGGCCCTTAAAGGCATAAATAAAGTAATGGCACAAAACAATATGGGCATGCCACCCATGGTTATGAACAGGTAGGTGAAGATGTTTCTCATTCTTACGGTACATCAAGAAGTGCTTGAAATTGTTCCTAGTTCCTAGAAAGAACACATAGAAACTCAAAGCCTATGTTCTACAAATGAACAGTAAATATTTATTGGTTGCAGTATCTGAGGGTTATGATTGGTTGTAAAATGCTATATAATTATAAGTTTATTTTCATTAGTTTCATGGTAAACATAATAGAGTTTAATAGAAAGGTTTAGAAAATTGAGTTGATCAGGAAATCAAAAGTATTTAAGTGTGAGCTCTTTTAAATACCTTTAGAATTGATAATGCTAACTGAGAGATCCTTGGGACAAAGATCTTTCATCCTAAATAGATTAAGATAAAAAGATAAGCAGAAAATAGAAATTAAACTGTTTTGTATTGAGAAAAGAAGATAGATTATTTGAATCTGTAAATTTAAGGTTTTTTCCCCCATCAAAAAGAACAACATGAAGGGGAAAAAAAAAAAAACAGAACATTGCGGTAAAGATGCTAGGTGATTAAGGTGAATGTGAATTCAGCTCTAAAATAAAATGTCCCCAAACTGTATTTGAATCCGAAAAAAAAAAGTAATGAGGAGTAGATAAGAGAACATTTGGAAGTTAGGAATTGGAGAGTTTGTAAACCTTTCCACTGTTAGCAGAAAAATGGAAATTATGCATTAAGAAGGACTGTATGACTTGAGTATCTGAATTTCTGAAATTAGAGTGTTTATTCCTTTGAGGGGTGTTAAATACTACAGGGCAGTGTCTCTCAAATTTTGATCATGGACCACCATCAGAATTATGTGGTGGTTTGTTAAAAATGCAGGTTCCTTTGCTCTACTGCAGACCTGAATATCTGGAGATGGTGTCTGTGCGTATGTATTTTTGGTGAGCACCGTGAATAATTCTTACATCTATTGCTATTGGAGAACCTCTGTCAGTGAAGCAAACGCAAAGCATCAATTTAATATCTGGGTGAAAACCTGAAGAAAAAAAAGAGGAATGTAGGCTATTATGAAATGTAATACACAATCTACATCAATTTAAAATAAACATAATGCATCAAAGAAACTTGAAGTCCGTAAGGGTATAGTTTTTTTTGGTTCTCTATTGTTGAGATACTTCAGAAATGGTTAAGAAGCATTGTTGACATCAAAGTGGTTTCTGATGATTTTCATTATTGAGCAGCATTTATTAACAGCTTATAATACAGACCTTGGAATTAGAACCCTGCTCTTTCGGCATTACATCTCTACCAATCAGATATATACTGATAAATTAGTTGTGTGTAAGGTGTACTGTTTACTCTTTTGTTGAGTGCTTCGAAGAAGTGGAAGTGATTTAAAAAAAAAAAAGTTACCATCGAGTTGATTCCGACTTGTACCAACCCTATAGGACAGAGTAGAACTGTTTGCAAGGAGTGGCTGGTGGATTCAAGTTGCTGAGCTTTTGGTTAACAGCTGAGCTGTAGGCAGTGAGTGGTATTTAGATTAAGAGATATTCCAGACCAGGGCTGTAGCAGGGCAGAGGATGGAAGTACATATTCTGAGTTCTAGTAGTACTTAAATACTAATGTATAGTACTTGTAATATATTTTGAAAATTGTGTCACGTGTATGTCTTGATCTATTTAAGCGTTTGGAAGCTCAAGAGAAAATGTTGCTATATAAGCAGTGATGTTTCTATGAAGTTTTTATAACTTTAATTAGAATAAATAACATTTTACCAAATATTTTTAATCATACAGACTTTTTCTTGGTCAGTCACTGGTTGTTCTGTTTGCTTTAACATTCGCTCTATAGCCTACAAAAATATAGGAAGCTTCTTAATTGAGATAAATTCTTTATTTTAAAATACAAAATATCTAAGAACAGGAAATAATTTTCTTAGAATTTATGTAATAAACCTAAGTTTTCATTATATTTTTATCCTAAAGATTCAAATTAATTTTATTTTGAGCTACAGTGAAGCATATAACAGAGGAAAACCTCTGGAGTCAAATCAGTTGCCTTTTTCTCTCAGCTTCACTAGTCCTTGTGGGGAAAGTTACTTAATCTCTCTAAATCTTCCTCTAGTCATAAGTGAAATGAGAGTACTAAGAATACACACTTCATAGAGGTACAGTGAGGATTAAATGTGCTTGCTACACAAAAAAATGAGGCTTTAGTCAATGTTTTTGATGAAGGAATCCATTGTCAGTAGTCTTGTCTTTCCTGGAACACTAAACTGATAAGCACTTAAAATAATTTCTAAATGGTCCTCACTTGATACTTTGTGCCTCCTTTTTGCAGGTTCCCGTTTATGGGTCAGCCAGTGGCTGGAGCACAAAACAGTGAAGGCCAGAGTCTCATACCACAGGCGATGACTCAGGTAATTCTGCTTGTAACTGGTCACTCTAGAATGCTCTGAGGTTCTCACCAAATTTGAGTGTATAGTGAAGCCCCACACTTCTAGAAGGTGGTGGTAGGCTTAGAGCACTGCCAAATATATTATTGACTCAACAGAAGTGGGTGTTTTATTTTATTTATTTTAAGGAAGACAGAGTTTTAAAAAATTGAAAAGAGCTTCTGAAAAGACCTATATATTTAAAAAATAACTGGGAGGGAAACTAATTGCTTAGGGTGTTTTGGGTTTTTGTTTTTAAACTTCAGGAAGACATTTTCATGTCCTGAATTGTGGAATTTATTCATGAAGTTTAAAACATAAAGTGTTATAAACAGAAAATAATGATTATAATCATTTTCTTCAGACATAGATAGCCCTGTTCTACTATTTATTCTTTGGAATAATTTAGCTTTTTGAATATTCATCATTTATAGTAATCCGGTTTAAGTGTAAATATTTAAATAAACTGTGTTCTTAGTGTCAAGCAATGTCCAGGGAATTGCTCATTTCATATAGTATTTTCTTCAGTGATTTATTTATTTTTTTTCAGTATCTGTCTAGAAAAAAACAGAAAGCTACCTACTGTATGTCTCTGTGGAATTTCCCTTTTTGCTCTGTCAGTTATACTTCAGATTTACTATGCTGATAATTACATTCTTTTCATTATTAAAAGAAGAGAGATACCATCTGATAATCAAGTTTTTAAAAAAAATCCCAGTTCTGCTGTTCATTTAATGTGTGATGTTGGCCAAGTTCTTTAACCTCTGTTTTTTGCTCTGTCAAATAGTACACCATCTGTTTTGCAGTATTATAAGGATTGCACATAGTGCATTCTGGCTGCTGTTACCATTTTTAATCATTACTTATAGACAGCTCATGTCTAACAGAACTCGTAACAACTAGGTAAACTTAACAGACTATTGCCAGGGGATTGTGAGATTAATAACTATTCAAATTACCCTGGAATAAACAAGACATTTAATTAGAAAATAAGACTAATATTTGTAATTTGTGTATTTTTCTTATATAATTTGTGTGTGCAAGAGAAATTGATTCTTGTTATAAATAACTTTGGGCTGTAGAGTGGAATTTTATAAGATCTAAAACCTGTATTTAAACGAGTCTAAATGCAGGAGAAACCAGATAGACTTCATCAAAAAGTAGAGACATGGATCTTTAACTTAATATTAGCAATAATTAATTTTCCCTGGAATTATATTTCCAATGAATAATCATGTAAATATAATTGTTATTGATATGAAACCTAGAAAATGTAATAGTTCAGACATAGTTATAAACTTTCAAAAATTAGATTGTTACTCCAATTCACTCTACATTTTAATGAAAATCCAAGCTTTAAAGATTAGTTGTAGGAAATTAAAGTTTGTTTGGTTTTTTCCCCTCCCATTTCTTTTTCCTTCTTTCTTTTTTTCATTATTTTTTTTTAGTTATCTTTCCCCTTTAACTGAAATGTGGAATAAACATATTTATAAATTTTACTTATTTTAGGATGGCAGTATAACACATCAGATTTCTAGGCCTAATCCTCCAAATTTTGGTCCAGGCTTTGTCAGTAAGTATAAATCTAATAAGTTCTATGATTTCTGGGGTTGCTTGTTTGCACTATATTTGTATTCTTCTAAAAACTTGGGGTCAGTTTAGGTGTGTTATTTTAGGCCTGTGTGCCCTCATCTTTACCAAACATCACTGCCCTGTTAGGCTGTCTTTTCGTCAAGACATGTATTTTCATTGCTTTTTTTGCTGTGCATGAAGAATTATAGTTAGGAGTGAGTATTTTAATATAGAAAATTCATCTTCCCAATTCTCTTCAATATTGTTGTTGCTGTTGTTTTTGAATATAGATTGGGCACTTTACAGTCTATAGAATTGGGCCACTTTTTCCTCTAAAGACTGTCTTCCTAGAGTGTCAAGGACCCTAAATGGGAAAAGCAAAGGAAATATGCTTAGAAATAAGTTGGGTTTAGCAGCGTGGTGTGAAGGTCAAGTATGCAATGCGCCGTTGAGTCCTTTTCTAGTTATCTTCAGGGGTCCCAAGGTGGTTCAGGATAGTATTTAAAGTTCTCCCCAAACTAAACCTTTCTGAAATCTTCAGACTGTTTAGCTAACTTCTTTTTCACCATTATTTTTCATTTTGCTCACCTCTGCTCTCCTGGTTCCAGAAACCAGAAAGGCTTTCCTTGCGGTAGGTCTCATTCTACCAGAAGCAGAACTTCTGAAATCTTGTGAAAAAGCCTGTTCTTGAAAAATGCCCTTCAAATTTAGTAGACTAGATTTCAAGTTCATACATATACTGGAACTTCTGGGTTTAGGAACAAACCCAAAGTCTGACCTTTTCAAATCCCCCTGCATTAATTGATTATAATTTGAATATACATATTTGCATTAAAAACAAGGAAACTACTGTAACCAACTGGCTTTTTCTGGCTTTATTGTGCCCATTGGCTTTGGTTGGATTCTTAATGTATGACAATAGTCTGTTATCATTGATGTTATTTTTCAGCTAATGTCCTTCTTAGAATTGTATTCATTCATTTATCTGTCTTTAGTGAGTCAGAAAGGTATATTCAGAATTTCACTACCATAAGGTGACTTTTTTTTTGTTGTTTTTTTTGGAGTTGGTATCAGTGCAATAAAGTGCCCTTACAGAATAAAGAATATGTTACAAGATGAAGTGAGATAACTATCTGTGTAGATATTAATGACAGTCATAAAAGTAAAAAGATTTTACTTGATAAATTGTTACCTCTCTTTGCTTGTTTATAGAACTATAAATTATAAAATTGATAAAAATTACAAATGTTGTCAACTTAACGAATTTCCTCTAAATAAAACGTAGAATTAGCATTAATCCTTTCTAAAACATTTTGGGTTGTCTTCTTTCTGTTTAGAACCTTTCTTCACTATAAAGAAGTAGGGAAACCTTATAAACTAAGGAAAATTAACATGGGAAATGATTACTTAATCCATGCTCTGGGCCTTAATAGGATATGTCTCACTTTTGTTGAGGAAAATTGTCTCTTCAAAATCTGTTAAGTTGAATTAATAAAATGATGATATAACTTAATAAATAGTTTGGGTTATGGGTTAGAATGTTTGATAGTTCATTAGATAAAAACATTTCAGTAGATAAAAGTCTTCTGCTTTTCTAAGATTGGATTATAGTATTTATAAAAAGTGTCCTAAGAATATGCATTCTTTGGCTTTCAAAATTACTTTTTTAAAGTCTACTACTTTATAGTTACATATTGGTCTAATATTTAATACAGTATCTTTAAATTATCTATTCAAAGGTTATAGTGCAACTGCATTTCCTTAAAAAATGAATTTGTGTTAACTTTTATAGTGTTGGATGGAACCTTTAGAAAATTAACATAGATGAATTTTAAATTATTTCTTTAGATGACTCACAACGTAAACAGTATGAAGAATGGCTTCAGGAGACCCAACAGCTTCTTCAGATGCAGCAGAAATATCTTGAAGAACAAATTGGTGCACACAGAAAATCTAAGAAGGCCCTTTCAGCTAAGCAACGTACTGCCAAGAAAGCTGGGCGTGAGTTTCCAGAGGAGGATGCAGAACAACTCAAGCATGTTACTGAGCAGCAAAGCATGGTTCAGAAACAGCTGGAACAGGTAATAAGTGTGCAAAATAGAAACCATCAATAATTAATGAGTAGAATTTTTTTTGAGTGCCATTCATTAATGATATAGAATTGATGATTAGTGTCAAACAGCATACAGAAAGTACACTGCCAAAAAGGGACAAGTCTGAGACCTATTATTAACTGAAGGAATAACAGCCCCAGTCCTTTCCTAGAATAGTAGTCACACAGCATGTACTTAATGAATGCCATTGAAGACATTAACTCTCATAATTCTGATTTAGAAGAATGATTTCCATACTGTTTAGCAACGCTGGTATAGTTAAGGATATTCAGTTATTTCCCCTGCACCAAGAAATCACTGTGGAGTGACCATGTTACTACATCATTTGAGAGTCTTTAACTTCCCTGAGGACAGAGCTCAAGGTGAAATCCTGGGTTTAGGTGGAAACAAGAATCAGGACCTCAAGAAGTATCTTCTCACTTGTAGTTGACCTTTTCTTTACCACGTCCTTTTTCTCCCTAGTTTCTAGTGGAGTTCACAACAGTATTTGAGCCATTCTGGTTGTTTTTCATGGAATGCTTTTTTTCCCCTCCCTTCTAAATGTTTTGATCTTAAAAAACATTGGTATATCTTATGTAAAGGACTTCCTCCTGAAAAATGAAACCATTTTGTTGTTATCTTCCATTATAAAGTGGTTGTTTCTAAAAATTTTGAAACTGAAATTAACGGTTACACTTAAAAAGAAGTAACATTTATAATTTTTCTTTAAAATAAAATAGCCTTCAAAATGGGTTCATTGCCACATCCCAGTATTTACCCAAGTGAATTAAAAACTTTGTGTGCTGATTAAGGTTGTGCGTCAACTTGGCCGGGGCATAATTCTCAGTGGTTTGGCATTTATATGATGATATAGTTATCCTCCATTCTGTGATGTAATGTAATCACTTCCCTGATATGATCTGATGTGATCAACTAGTCAGTTGTAAGGGGAGTTTCCTCAGGGATGTGGCCTGCGTTCAATATATATATGGATGTTCTGGCAAAGCTCACTCACTTCCTCTGGATCCTGCATCCGGCTCATCATCATCTGACCTCTATTTCTTGAAACTTGAGCCAGCTGCTGTATTACCTGCTGATCTTGGGTTTGTCAGCCCCTGCAGCTACATGAATCAAGAGAAGCCCCCATCCTGACGCCTGACCCACACACTTGCCAGTGTCTACAACCACATGAGCCATTTCCTTGAGATAAATCTCTCTCTATGTATATACATAAATACACTTCACTGGTTTTGCTTCTCTAGAGAATCCAGCCTAAGACACTTAGGTTCACACAAAAACCTGTGCATGAATGTTTATAGCAGCTCTATTCAGAGTCACCCAAAACTGGAAACAACCCAAATGTCCTTCACTGGTAAATGTTGGTGGATGTACCACCAATAAACTTAACATCCATACAATGGAATACTACTTAGCAGCAGAAAAGAACATGCTGTTGATACATGCAACAACCTGGATGGATCTCAAGAGCATTGTGCTGAGTAAAAGAAGCCAATCCCAAATGGTTATATTCTGTATGATTCTATTTTCATAACATACTTAAAGTGACAAAATTATAGAGATGGAGAGTAGGTTAGTGGTTGTCAAGGGTTAGAGATGAGGGGATAAGAGGCAGCATTAGGGAGTTTTCTGAGGTGAAAGAACTCTTCTGTATCCTGATTTTGGTGATGGCTACTCAAAACTTTACATGTGTACAATTCATAGAATTTGTACACCAAAAAAAAGTCAATTTTGCTGTATTTTAATTTTAAAAATAAAATTTAAAAAAATGTTAATACTAGAAAGAGTGGGATTCAGAGTAGATTGACTCAATATAATTTGAGTGCTTTCTATGTATAGAACACTTTAGTAAGCACCTTCACATACATTATCTTATTTCATCTTCTCTGCAAGCTTCTGAAGTAGTTGGTATTACCACCATCTTACAAATAAAGAAACTGCTAAGTCATTTTAGAGGGTAGGTGACATGTTCACTCATAGCTAATAATTGGACTCAGATGTCTTATCTTTGGGCTACTACAATAACATACCAACAGTAAGGTGATTATCGTGTAATTCCTATTGTTTAAAACTAGGACTATTCCAGAATGAGAGGTTTATTTTCTCTTTAAATTCATTCTCTGGGCCCATGTTTGTCATAGGTAAATACTCTTTTAAAAATATTTTTATCATTTAATTGCTCTACTGATCAAATGGTAATTCCTCAGTTCTGGCCAGTAAAGTACCAGAGAGGAGTCCAAACACCATTATTTACAGAGAATATTGCTAGTCTGCCTGGGAAACCCAAGAAAATAAATTGAAAAACTATTAGAACCACTGAGTCCAGTATAATATAATAATTATCCAAAAATTAAATGGCTTTGAAAGATTTGTCTATCATAGTGTATCACTTCCTACCCTACCTCCCTAAGTAAGATAATGAGTTCTTCAAGGACATGGATTGCATTTTTATTGTTATTTGGTATATAGTAGCTGGCACACATTAGGGGCTCAAAGTTTTTTTGAATGAATTAACCAACACAAGTCAGTCATTATTTTAGGAGCCTAGGCGCAATGGTTAACTCAGCTGCTAACCAAAAGGCTGGCAGTTCGACTCCACCAGCCGCTCCTTGGAAACCCTATGAGGCAGTTCTGTTCTGTCCTGTAGGGTTGCTGTGAGTTAGAATTGACTCAACAGCAATGGATTTGGTTTTTATCTAGAACTATTCAAAATATTACCTCAGAGTTTATGTAGATTTCAGAAATTATAACTTGAGTATGTTACTCATTAAATTCAAAGAGTTTTACAAATCTGGTCTTTTTAACCTAGGGGAGGAGTGGGTATATGTGCTAATGAAGTAGCTATTTATTTACCTTATTTTGAAATATTAGGTGCAATTTTGAATATTTAAAAAATGAAATCTTAACATATTTAAGTGCTTAAGGGAGTTAAATCTCACAGTTATTCTAATCTTATGTATTAATGTCACTTCTAAGGCATCACAATTAATTGCTTCCTATGTAGTTTTTGTTTATTGTTTCATCCTACTTTTGAGTGTGTAGTTTAAATAGTGTGTGACTTCAACAGTAAGATGTTCTTAATATTTTTTACTCCAGAAGAGTGGTTTTGGAATTTATGTTTTTGGTGTTTCACTTTTAAAGAAGTCTTACAGATGCCTTTAGAAAAATCCTATTGTTAAAAAATATAGAGGACGAGATATTTTGGCTAAGATCTATCAGTCCATTTTTTTGTGATTTTGCTATTGCCTACACAAAATATTTTCCTTCGAGAGTTTAATTGCCTTCTATATATAACCTTTTCCATTATCATCAGCCAGTATTTTAGTTTGGTACCTATAGTATATGTAAATAGGTAATGATTAATTTTATTATTCCAGATTCGTAAACAACAGAAAGAGCATGCGGAGCTGATTGAAGATTATCGCATCAAACAGCAGCAGCAGCAGTGTGCCATGGCCCCACCTACCATTATGCCCGGTGTCCAGCCCCAGCCATCTCTTGTTCCAGGAACCACTCCACCCTCCGTTAGTCAGCCCAGCTTCCCCATGGTGCCACAGCAGCTACAGCACCAGCAACACACAGCAGTCATTCCTGGCCATAGCAGCCCTGCCAGAATGCCCAGTTTACCTGGATGGCAGCCTACCAATGCTCCCGCTCACCTGCCCCTCAATCCGCCTAGGATTCCAGCCCCAATTGCCCAGTTACCAATAAAAACTTGCACACCAGCCCCAGGGACAGTGTCAAATGCAAATCCACAGAGTGGACCACCACCACGGGTAGAATTTGATGACAATAACCCCTTTAGTGAAAGCTTTCAAGAACGGGAACGTAAGGAACGTTTACGAGAACAGCAGGAAAGACAGCGAATCCAACTCATGCAGGAAGTAGATAGACAGAGAGCTTTGCAGCAGAGGATGGAAATGGAACAGCATGGCATGATGGGCTCAGAGCTCAGTAGTAGGGCATCTGTGTCCCAGATTCCATTCTATAGTTCTGACTTACCTTGTGATTTTATGCAACCTCCAAGACCCCTTCAGCAGTCTCCACAACACCAACAGCAAATGGGGCAGGTTTTACAGCAGCAGAATATACAACAAGGATCTATGAATTCTCCTCCTACCCATACTTTCATGCAAACAAATGAGCGAAGACAGGTAGGGCCTCCCGCATTTGTTCCTGATTCACTGTCAATTCCTGGGGGAAGTCCGAATTTCCCTTCTGTTAAGCAGATGCATGGAAGTCTTTCTGGCATCAGCTTCCAGCAGTCCCAGGTGAGGCCTCCTTTTACACCTGCATTACCAGCAGCACCTCCAGTAGCTAATAGTGGTCTTCCATGTGGCCAAGAAGCTGCTGTAACCCATGGACAGAGTTACCCGGCGTCAAACCAGTCTCTCATTCAGTTGTATTCTGACATAATCCCAGAAGAAAAAGGGAAAAAGAAAAGAACAAGAAAAAAGAAAAAAGATGATGATGCAGAATCTACCAAGGCACCATCAACTCCCCATTCAGATGTAACTGCTCCACCGACTCCAAGCATCTCAGAAACTACCTCTACTCCTACAGTGAACACACCCAGTGAGCTTCCTCAGCAAGCAGAACAAGAGTCAGTGGAACCAGCAGGTCCAACAACCCCTAATGCAGCAGCCAGCCAGCTGTGCACAGAATCAGAAAACAAACTGCCCATTAGTGATTGTTCACAAGGAACTCCGAATCAACAGACTCATGCAAATCCAGAGATGGATAAGCTGTCCGTGGAAACCCCTGCCAAAATTGAAGAGGTAAAACTAGAACAGGCTGAAACAGAGCAGTGCCCTGGCCGAGACGAGCCTAAGTTGGAGGAAGAAACCAGTAATAAGGTGGAAGAAAAAACTGTAGCCCATCCTGTCTCCTCAGCACAGAGCCCTCCTCGTCCTGTTGGGGGCCCTGCTGCCAAAGGAGATGCAGGGAATGAACTTCTGAAACACTTGTTGAAAAATAAAAAGTCATCTTCCCTTATAAATCAGAAACCTGAAGGCAGTTTTTGTTCCGAAGGCGACTGTGCAAAGGATAAGAAACTAGTTGAGAAGCAGAACCCAGCTGAAGGATTGGTAAGTTTGAATCGTGAAAACAACTTTTTTGTTTTGTTTTATTTTAAATTATAGTTACAGCAGATTAAGTGCCAACACCTATATTAATTTTAATACTATTTTGTAATCTTTTTACTCTAAATGACCATTTTTTATGTTGTTGCTGCCTCCATGGACCCCATGTTTTGAGTTATAACCATAAACTATATTAAGTAATAATCTGTTCACTATATACACATTTTTAAACTAAGAACATGTAATGCATTCTGTATGTAGCATGTGCCTATTAACTGGTTACTACTCCCCCTGAGTTGATCTAAGCAAAGCAGAGAAAGTGAATGATTAGTCTGTGTATCTTTATTATAAATAAGAGTAATTTCCAATAAGCTCTTTGAAATACAGAAAATAGCTCATGTATCCCCGTTAATACCCTTAGATAGCCTCAGAGATAACCTATATTGAGAATCCCTTGTGTTATAATATATTAATTCTGAATGTTATACATTTGTAATCTTATATGTGGATACTATTTTGTCCTTGTAGCTTTCCATGTATCAGTATTCTATCTGTATAATTTTTATAGCTATAGAATATGTCATCATAATATTACCATAGTTTGCTTAATCTTTAAGATAGGAAACACAGGGTTTGCTTTTACTTTTTCCTATGTATGAAAAAGGTTAATTATAAATACACTTTTACAAGATTCCGCCACACACACACCCGCTTCAGTTAAATTTCCTTGAGATATTTCCTAAACTGGGGTTTCTAAAGGTCAAAGGAATTGGTCTGCTTGTTAGCTCTTGTGGCATATTGCCTCCTTATCTTTCAAAAACCACAGTGCTTCTCAAATTAGACTTTATCGTTTTCATTTTTTAATTGAATAGGGGTAGAGTGGTATTTAGTTGTCCAAATAAGATCTGTTCCTTTTTGTTTTCTCTTACTTGTCTCTTTAACATACACTAGAGAGTGAGTGTTTTGACCAGACAGATTTTTGTAATTTTTGTAAGTTTCAGTGGTTAAGCTTTTTCAATCATATTTGTCACCAGGAAATATACCTGAGTGTCCAGCTCAGTCTCTAGCCTCTTTCTCCATTGCATCCTATGCCCCTAGGAATGCTGAACTACTTGCAATTCCCTGAATATCTTCTGAGTTGACCCTGTCATATATGGCCATGTGCTGCCGTCTCTGCCTGCCTTGCTCTCCTTCTTTTTATACATCTGGCCAACATCTTTTTGTTTTTAAAACTCAGTTCTGGAATTATCTTCTCCAAGATACTTTTCTCAACTCGGCCAGTCTTAAATATATGATTTTTGTGTGTTTATTTTGTATCCTGCTACTCTGCTGAATCTTTCTGTTAGTTCCAGTAGTTTTCTTGTGGAGTCTTTTGGGTTCTCTATGTATAGTATCATATCATCCGCAAATAGGGACAGTTTTACTTCTTCTTTACAAATTTGGATGCCCTGTATTTCTTTTTCTTGCCTTATTGCTCTAGCTAGGACTTCCAGCACTAGGTTAATTAGGAGTGGTGGTAAAGGGCATTCTTATCTTGTTCCTGTTTTCAGGGGAAATGTTTTCAGCTTCTCTGTGTTAACAATGATGTTGGCTATTGGTTTTGTATAGATGCCCTTTATTATGTTGAGGAATTTCCCTTCTATACTTATTTTATTGAGAGTTTTTATCAGGAATGGGTGTTAGACTTTATTGAATGCCTTTTTTGCGTCAATTGAAATGATCATGTGATTCTTTTGTTGTGTTTATGTGGTGGATTACATTGATTGATTTTTCTAATGTTGAACCATCCTTGCATACTTGGTTTGAATCCTACTTGGTCGTGGTGTATTATTTTTTGATACGATGCTGAATTCTATTGGCTAGAATTTTGTTGAGAATTTTTGCATCTATATTCATGAGAGATATTGGTCTGTAGTTTTATTTTTTTCTTCTTTTTGTGATAGCTATGCCTGGTTTTAGTATCAGGATTATGCTGTCTTCATGGAATGAATTTGGAAGTATCCCTTCCTTTTCTGTGTTCTGAAATAGTTTGAGTAGTACTGGTGCAAGCTTTTCTCTGAATGTTAGGTAGAATTCTCCAGTGAAGCCATCTGGGCCAGGGCTTTTTTTGTTGTTGTTAGGAGTTTTTTAAATTACCTTTTCAGTCTCTTCTCTTGTTATGAGTCTATTCAGATTTTCAACCTCAGTTTGTGTTAGTTTAGGTAGGTAGTGTCTTTCCAGAAATTTGTCCATTTCCTCTAGGTTTTTAAATTTGTTGAAGTATAGTTTTTTATAGTACTCTATTATGATCCTGTTTAATGTCCCCCATTTCATTTCTTATTTGAGTTATTTTCATCCTCTCCTGTTTTCTTTTGTCAGTTTGGCCAGTGTTTTGCAAATTTTGTTGATCCTTTCAAAGAACCATCTTCTGGTTTTGTTGATTCTTTCTCTTGTTTTTCTATTCTGTATTTCATTTATTTCTCCTCTGTTTTGATTTTGTCCCTTTCTTCTTTTTTGATATGTGGATCTACTGCTATAAATTGACCTCTGAGCACTGCTTTTGCTGTATCCCAAAGGTTTTGGTATGATATGTTTTCATTCTCATTTGATCCTAGGAGTTTTTTTATTCCATCTTTGATTTATTCTGTTACCCAGTGGTTTTTAAGCAAGGTGTTATTCAGTTTCTGTGTGTTTGATTTTTTTTTTTTTCCTTGCTCTTCCTGTTATTGGTTTCTACTTTCATGGCATGATCAGAGAGGATGCTTTGTATTATCTCGATGTTTTGGATTGCTTTGTGGCCTAAGCTGTGGTATATTGTGGAGAATGTTCCATATGCATTGGAAAAGAATGTGTACTTTGCTATTGTTGGGTGCGTGGAGTGTTCTGTATATGTCTAGGAGGTCAAGTTGGCTGATCGTGCCCTTTAGGTCTTCTGTATCTTTGTTGAGTTTCTTCCTAGATGTTCTGTTCTTTACCAAGAGTGTTGTGTTGAAGTCTCCTACTATTATTGTGGAACTGTCAGTTTCTCTTTTCATTGCTGTTAGAGTTTGTTTTATGTATTTTGGAGCCCAGTCATTGGGTGTATAGATATTTATTATGATTGTGTCCTGATGGTGGATTGTCCCTTTAATCATTATGTAATGTCCTTCCTTGTCTGTTATGGTGGATTTTGTTTTAAAGTCTATTTTATCTGAGATTCATATGGCCACTGCAGCTCTTTTTTGGTAGCTGTTTGCTTGATATATTTTTTTCCATCCTTTGATTTTTAATATGTTTATGTCTTTGTTTCTAAGGTGTGTCTCTTGTAGACAGCATATTGACGGTTCTTGTTTTTTTATCCATTCTGTCAATCTGTCTCTTTATGGGTGCATTTAAGCCATTTAATTTCAGTGTGATTATTGATAGGTGTGAGTTTGTTGCTGTCATTTTGTAGTGCTTTTTTGTGTGGTGTTGATGTTTTCTTTGTTCCTCTTACTCTCCTGTGCTAAATTCCTTTTGTTTGTAGATTTTTTTTCATTTCTTTCATTTTTGTAAATGTTGTGTTTACTGAGACTTTCTTTTTTTCTTTTTTTTTTTTTTTTTTGACAAGTACGTTTGTTAACTTTCTTTGTGGTTACCTTGAAATTTACCCCTATTTTCCTGAGTTTAAACCAGTCTTTCATTACTTGATATCACCTTCACTTCCTCTCCATTTGAAAGTTCTGTACCTATACTATTTATTCCTTCTTTTCTTGTTCTGACGTTGTTGTCATTTGCAGATTGACCTCTCTGGTTCCTATTGTAAATCTTTTAGTTTTGTTTTAACCTTGAGAGTTTATTACCTAGGTTGGTCTCTGGCTAATCCCGTCCTGTGTCCTGGATTCAGGTTGTTGTCTGATATTGTTGGTTCTCTAGCCAAAGCATTCCTTGTAATAATTTTTGTAAGCTAGGTTTAGTTTTTACATATTTTCTTAATTTGTTTGTCTGGAAATGTCCTAATTTTGCCATCATATTTGAGTGAGAGTTTTGCAGGATATATGATTCTTGGTTGGCAATTTTTTTCTTTCATGGTTTTATATGTGTCATCCCATTGCCTTCTTGCCTGCATGGTTCCTGCTGAGTAATCAGAGCTTAGTCTTATTGTTTCCCCTTTGTGACTTTTCATTTTCTCAAGCTGCTCTCAGTATTCTTTCTTTGTCTTTGGTTTTAGCGAGTGTGATTTTGATATGTCTTGGTGATTTTGTTTTGTAATCTATCTTATATGGGGTTCTTTGAGCTTCTTGGATGGTCAGCTTTTCATCTTTCCTGATATTAGGAATGTTTTCTGTCAGCAAATCTTCAGTGATCCTCTCTGTGTTTTCTGTTTTCTCCCTGTTCTAGAACTCCAATCACATGCAGATTTTTGCTTTTGATTGTGTCCCACATTGTTCTCAGGGTTTCTTCATATTTATTCATTCTTTTTTCTGATTTTCCTTGAATAAAGTGGTATCCAAGGATTTGTCTTCAGTTTCACTGATCCTATCTTCCATTGTTTCTAATTTGCTCCTAAAACCTTGTTTTGCACTCTGTTTCTGAAATCTTGTTTATCTTTTGGATTTCTAATGGCTATTTTTATATGATTTCTAATTGTTTAATTTTAATATTTTGTTCCTGTATTATTTTCCTGAATTCTTCATTGCTTTGTCTGTGTTTTCCCTGATTTTGTCTGTATTTTGGATGATTTTGTCTATTTTTTTTCTTATTTTTGTGTGTGTTTTCCTTCATCTCTTGGAGACCCCTGAATATTATGAGTTTTGAGTTCTTATCAGGTAGTTCAGTGCCTTGGAGACCCCTGAGTATTATGAGTTTTGAGTTCCTTATAAGGTAGTTCAGTGCCTTTTCTTCAACTGGAAGGTCATCTGGTGTTTTATTTTAGTTGCTTTCTGTAGCCGTCCTGACCTGTTTTTTTAATATGTTTTGATATTATCTGCTGTGTTTGAGACATTTCAGGAATTATTTTATTTATTGATTGATTATAGATTGTTTGTTTCATCCTGCTTCTTTGTCTTATTTACTTATGTCTGGATAGGCAGGCTGGGTATGCTTTGTTGCTTTCTCATCTGTGGGCATGATACTTGTCACCACTTTGTCCAGGTGGCAAGGCCAGTCGCTCAGCTGCGGTGCAGCAGGGCAGGTCTGACGGGGGGGAGGGGGTAGGATGGGTCGTTTGCATCACATTCTGGGGCCGAGGCAGTGGGGCCAGGAGGCAGTGCAGGACGGGGTCTGGTGATCCGTGCCAGTGCTGCTTGGGGGCAGAGTGCTCAGTGCACAGTGCAGATTGGCAGGAGGGAAGGGACAAAATGTGATTTGTGGAGCTAAGTGCATGAGAGAAAGAAGAGAGGGAAACAAGCAAAAAAATGAAGGAAAAAGGCAATAAAGAAAAAAAGCAAAAAAAATGATGTGGTAGGATTTGGCAGGTGGGGGCAGGGCAGATCGGGTGAGGCTGTGTGCCGATGGCTCTCTAGCTGAGCCGTGTGGATCAGCCTGTCCAAGAAGGGGCATGGGTGGTGCACAGGGCTAGGTAGGCAGGAGAAAGGAAAGGAAGGGAAAGAGAGAGAAGAAACAACAACAACAAAATATGGTTCTGTGGGAGTCAGCTGGTGGGGAGGGGTAGAGTTGGGGTGTTGGTAAGCTGGTGTCTCTCCAGCCAAGTTACTGGCCTGTTGCAAAGCGGCAGAGGCCTCATACAGGGAAGAAGGGTGGGGTGTGTGAAAGTGTGTATCCCTAGTTACCAGGTGCCCTGTCTCCTGTTGTGAGCTCTGTGAAGTTGCCTTCCTGTATTCCCTGTACGCCATTCTTGGTGGCTGAGGTCCGAGATGGCAAATCTGTGCTGCGTTAGCTAGTAGGGGACCTCCACTCCGTAGCTCTGCTCGTTCTCTGGTCTCTGTCAGTTTCTTACTCCATTCGGTGCTTGATCGAGTTCTGCATCCTTTCATTTAATGTCTAGTTCCAGGGTTGATGTTTGTTTTACTTAGTTTTTCTGGTCTTGCTGCAGAGGGTCGGCATGGTGCTTCTGTCTGTAGTGCCGTGTTAACTCCGCCTCCTCAAGTCTGGCATTTTTTTGTGAGTTAGAATTTTGTTCTACATTTTTATCCAGCTCTGTCCAGGATCCTCTGTTGTGATCCCTGTCAGGGCAGTCAGTGGTGGTAGCCGGGCACCATCTATTTATGCAGGGTGCTTGTATTTTTACAGAAGGTACATATTTTTGACCCTTATATTGCAACTACACACTAGCAGTCTGTCCTAAGGAATGTCAAATTCTAATATGCACAAAGATGTAACTGCAAGAATAGCTCATATCCTGTCTCTACCAGTAGAGAAAAAAAATGAGAGAAGGAAACAAGCTGAATCCACTATGGTAGTTATTGGTTAAATGTGTGTATGATGGGACACTTTGTAACCATTAAAATTATGCTGTATGAGAATGTTTACTGGCCTGGGGAAAAAACACATGTCAAGTTTTAAAAGCAGCCACCAAAATAAAAGAATTCAAAGAGTGATCCAGTGTGTGTTTTTAAAAAAATATAAACTTGAAAACATAAATTTAAATGCTAACTGTTTTCATCTCAGGCAGATTCACAGGTGACTTATTAATCTTCTATGCTTTTTTTATTTTAAAGTATTCTTTGAAATGTAGTAATGTTTGCTTTCTAGGGTAATTGTGAAGATTAGAGAGAATGTCTATAAAGCACTTAACAAAATGCCTGTCCCATACTTAATCAGTGGTTGCATTATTAGTCTCCTATAAGCCAGTAAGAAAGCCCTAGTCCTCAAAATGCAGTCCCTGGTGGCCAACAGTGTTGACATCACCAGGAGCTTTTCAAATGTGCATAATCTCCTGCCCCACCACACACCGACTGAATCAGAACATGTGCTTCAACAAGATCCCCAGGTGTGTGTGTTAAAAGTCAGAGAAGCACTGCTCTAAGCCTGAGGTTCTCAACACTGTAATGCATCAGAATCACCTGGACGTGATTGCTGGGCTCACCCCCAGAGGTTCAGATTCAGTAGGTCTGTGATGGGGCCAGTGAATGTGCATTTCTAACAAGTCCCCTGGCTTCGCTGCTGCTGCTCCAGAGACCACACTTTGACAACTACTGATCTAGCCCAGGGATCGTCAGCAGTCTGAGCCTGTTTCCACCTCCCCTACTTCTTTGTATGAGCTAAGAATGGTTTTCAAACTTTTAAATGGTTGGGGAAAAAAATCTGAAGAAGAATAATATTTTGTGATGTGAAAATTAATTTGAAATTCAAATTTCAGTGTCAATGAATAAAAAGCTTTTATTGGAACACAGCCATGCCATTTAATTAAGAGTTGTCTATGGCTGCTTTCAACAGCACAGGACAGCTTTGAGTAGTTGCAACAGAAGCTGCATGGTCAACACAGACTAAAAGATTTACCATCTGGCCCTTTACAGAAAGAGTTTGCTAACCCCTGCTCTGTGCCATTTAGGAAATAACTAGAAACTGGAATTTTCAAAACCTTCCAAGATTTGATGCATTGCAATAAGTTCAGCAACTGCAATTATCTATACCAAAGTCTTGCTGTAAAGTTTAGAAATAATGGAGCCCGAAAAATAGTCACATTTTTTTTAGGTATTGAGCTTAAAAATCTCTTAAAGGACTAGCTTCTTTTTGCTTCTTGACCATAAAGTAAAAAACAAAATTAAAGGTTTATTTGCTGTCGTCTAGATCACCTCCAGCTGACTTTAAATATACCGGGTACCAATTGCTGTGGAGTCGATTATACCTCGTGGCGACCCCATATGTGCAGAGTAGAACTGTACTCCATAGGGTTTTCAAGGCTGTGACCTTTCAGAAGCAGATCGCCAGGACTTTTCTTGGCACCTCTGGGTGGGTTCGAACTGCCAACCTTTCAGTTAGTAGCCAAGTGGGACTTTATACTTTTAAGTATGGCCATTATTTTTCTGTCAAATGTATGATTTTGAGCCTATTTGAATCATCACTGTTGTTTCTTTTTTATTGGTCTCTGGGAATAGCTGTCTCTGTCAAATAAGATGTATAGGTTTTGAAGCTTTTTTGGAACCTGTAAATTGTCTCAGCAGACCTTGTATTTCATCAGTTCCTAAGGGGAACCAAAAATAACAAAACCACTATGCAGAGGCCACCACAACCATTTGGCTGGGAGCCCCATCCTTCAGAGCTGCCAGTGTGCAGGAATAAGGAGTGCTGGTCCTCAGCACTGGCACCAGTGAGTCAGGCTCCGGAGTAATGCTGCATCTGAGAGGAATAATAGCCCTCCTTAGGAGTTCTCCTTCCTCAAGCTTGCATCCCACTGATTTCAGTACTTGAGAATAATGTTTCTAAAAATGGGATGATACTTTCAGGAAAACATTAGATTATTTGATGCTGCTGTCTATCTTCTCTCCTTCACTGTTAGTACCCATGTTAGGAATATGGATTCTAGGATGAACTGGAATAGCATGAACTAAAAATCAAACATGTGAATAGTTCACTTATTTCTTAACCTTTCCAATTACATTAGCAAACTTTGGGGGCTCAAATGCAAGGTGGTTTTGGATGTGGCAACAACCAGTTGCCAAAAATAGATGGAGGAAGTGAAACCAAGAAACAGCGAACCAAACGGGTTCAGAAGACTGGAGAGAAAGCAGCACCTCGCTCAAAGAAAAGGAAAAAGGATGAAGAGGAGAAACAAACTATGTACCCAAACACTGATACGTTCACCCACTTGAAACAGGTGAGTCATTTGTTAACAGCGCCTTTCTAAACTCATGGGAGCGAAAGATCAGATTGCTTTTGCAGCTCTATTAAACCGAACTTTTTATTGTGATCATTTCCTAATTAAAGTAGAAAGTTACCGGGGTAAAAGACATCGCAAAAGGAACCTAGTAGATTTACTGTTTCCACCTTATCCTATGGCGCCCGAAAATTACAGTAACAGATGGATTGGTCAAAATTTACTTACGTTCAAAAGAAGCAGCATCCACAGCAAGAAGCAGTCTGTCCCCATTACATGTGACTCTGGAACCAAAGAAATGTAGTCACTTGAGTCTCCCCTGTTGTAAACTCTATTCTCAATGCCTTTGTAGTTGTTACAAGAAGGTGGGAGACAGCTATTAATAGTCATGATCGTACCTAACTAAATTTCTGCTCCAATTCTTGAAGAGCAAAGATAAGGAATGTGCTTTTCTTATTAGATGTCTGCCCACATCCTTTTAGGACAGATAAGAACATATCCTACTTTTAAGTTATCCTCAAAAATTCTAAAGTCTCTATCACTCATTCCAGCATTTTGATAGTTGGCATTTTTTAAAGTCTCATTTTTCTCAAGACTTTCTGACTTTAAGTTGCCTTGGGTCTTAGAAAAATTGAGAAAAAAGCTTTGTTTGTTTATTGTGTACATTACTCTTAAATGTGTTTTTTAATAGCAGCTCTCTCTGCTCCCCCTAATGGAACCAATCATTGGAGTGAACTTTGCACACTTTCTTCCTTATGGCAGTGGCCAATTTAATAGTGGGAATCGACTTCTAGGATCTTTTGGCAGTGCTACCCTTGAAGGGGTTTCGGATTACTATTCTCAGTTGATATACAAGGTATGTTTCTTTGCCAAGATGTTACCTTACTTTATCTTTGGATACCATATCAGAATTGGTAGAGCTTATCTTGGTTTAGCATCTAGTTTACAGCTAATCTTCTAAGTTTTGTTAGGAACATTTCACCCAATGAAATGTTAACCTTTTGTTGAACTTAAGTTCTAACATGAACATTTGAAATTTTTGTATAATAAGAATTGTGAAAAACATCCACTATGTATTTCCGTGGTAGAAGAAATACTCATTTCCTTATTACCTTATAAACCTTTAAATGAATCCAAATTTATAATAAATGGTAGAAATAAAAAATGTGGTTAGGATTTTACCTTGGAAAATAAAATTTTTAATTTAAAAATTGTATTTTATCTAACACTTTAGTCCTAATTACAACTATGTACTAATTCTTAGCTATAAAAATAATACCAAACTGAGTCAAATTTTATCTTTTGGTATTATTTTTCTAACAAAGTTGTATGATAGCATCATGTGACATTCTGTATTTTACACCTGACTTACATAAAAAAATAGTCTTTGGAAAAATATTTGAGGGTATCATCAGTTTCCCTGAGGGCTTCTCTTCTTTAATATTAAATCATTCTCTTTCGATGCTCCATTCGTTATTCTTGGTGTCTTTTCTCTTCAGTGAGAACCTGCCCTAACTCATACAGTGCTTTTTCTTGTGATACTAGTTGTTCTGCAACATCACTTCATTGTCTTCATAAAATTTTATATCTTTGCAAGATTTGTAATTTCACCCTGCACTTTATTTGCATGATATTGGTAGATTCCGGCAGTTCCTGAGAAACCAATCAGTAAATGATATTGGTTGTAAATGTTAAGCAAGGGGAAATGCTTGAAGGGGAAGTACATGTTTTAATGATTAGGTCATTTTGGCTACTACTTTTGCTTTTTTTGAGATCTTGGATAACCCTTTCAAGACCAAAAATTATTTTCTCCTTTGAATTTTTTGTTGATACTATGTGTTTCCACTAATGAAAGCATGCTAATGATTAAAGGACCAACTTTGAATTATTGTTATGAGTTACGGATTTTGATACCCATTATCTGGGATCACATACCTCCCAGCAGCCTCTGTACAACATAAATCCTGCTGATGTGAATCAATGATAAAATTTGGTTTTTTTATTTTTTTTAAATTTACTTCTTGAAAATTTGCAAAACATGCAGTAAAACACAAAGGCACCTGGCAATGACTGCACATACATTTTATTCTAGTCTCCGTCTTAGCGCTTGTATTATTTTCAAGAAACTTTCCAAAACATGGTACAATGCATTCTTCCTTACTGCAGACGCAATAATTATAGCCCAAATAAATAAATAAGGCCAAGGGATTGTTTTTATATTAGGAAAATTACCACTACAATGCCATTCTTCATTACTGCAAAGCAGTACTTAAGAGGCAAAGTAAGTAAAACTAAGGGAATTTGAATCTCAGGAAAATTACCACTACTATGTATTCTTCATTATAACAACAGTAGTACTACCAGCAAAGAAGCAGAAACAGCTGCCCTGGAATACTGTAGAACTGCTCACAGCAGTGCATTCCACCTGCTACACGTGGAAGCAATGATTGGGCCCTAAGATTGAATACAGGGTTAAGAATAACCTATAGGAGTTCCAAGCTCTTGAAAAGTACCCCTGCAATGCATTATTCCTTCTTGGAAAGGTGTTATTTACTGTTCAGAAGCTAGAAAAACAGGGAGCCAGTAACACCTGGAAACAATGAATGGCATAAAGGAGAAAATGGCCACTGTGACTGAATGAAGACTGGCAATAGCTAATTCTCACTGTAAGTACATTCTCACAAGAACATAGTAAAAGGGAAACATAGTGAGGAGGTTTATCTCACAGAAATAAAGGCAAACCTGTCAGAATTTTAGAAAATTCACACATCTGCGAGGCATCACCTAAGACGGTGCTCAATCTACACAAAAATGAGACTCCCACTCAGGACTTTTGAGTTTCACACACTTCAGAATGCTACCACCTTGAGGCTAAATATGTTAAAAATTGGGCTGGGTGGGATACCGTATATCCCACGGGTCTTGAAAGGGATAATCCAGATTCCAGTATCTGTGATGTGAGTTGCAACTCATAGGTTTTGGGCCACAAACTCTCAATTTTTTATTTTTTTTTAAGTAAAACTGAGCATCTTCATGAGAATTTAATAAAAGAATTTTTCAGAACTTTTTATAATTGATGGGTTGAATTTCAACGTTCTCTTTCACTGGTTATAACAGTGAAACTTGTAAACAGTTACAGAAGATAGAATCAGACGTAATAGAAATTTGCTCCTTGATTTCAAAGTTAAATACTCAAGCTGGGAAAGTACGTAAGCAGATACCATGTATATATTATGTCCATAAAGTCATGAGTATTTGTTCCAATAAAAAGCTTTCTGGCCTTGTATGCATATTTTTCTTCTTGGGTGCATTTAGGAATGAAGATGCATCTTGATTACATTTCTGTAGCCTTACCTCCGTGTACTAAAAATTCACAGAACTAAGTTTTAGCAAGATTTTTGCACATTTGTTCAGTAGCATATAATTTAAAATCTTTTGGTCTCCTGCAGCAGAATAATTTAAGTAATCCTCCAACACCCCCTGCCTCTCTTCCTCCTACACCACCTCCTTTGGCTTGTCAGAAGATGGCAAATGGTTTTGCAACAACTGAAGAGCTTGCTGGAAAAGCTGGAGTGTTAGTGAGCCATGAAGGTATGACTGTAGCCTCCAAAATTTACCACTTTGAGGAGTGTACTTTTGCCAGCTGTGCATGGTGAACTGGCAATAGAATTGTAATGTGCCACCCATATATCAGTGTTGAATAAACGTGCATGTGGTTTTGTATTTTTGCTTTTCCAGTTACCAAACCTCTAGGACCTAAACCATTTCAGCTGCCATTCAGACCACAGGACGACTTGTTAGCCAGAGCTATTGCTCAGGGCCCAAAGACAGTTGATGTTCCAGCTTCACTTCCAACACCACCTCATAATAATCAAGAAGAATTAAGGTGAGAGTTTCTTCTTTCTCAAATATTTATTATTTTATTATATGCATGTATTTATCATAATGTTTGTGGGAATAGCATATAAAAAATTTGAGGAGTAAAATGTGCTGAATAATATTTTTTAGAATTTAAAGTTTATAAAAGATTCTTACTATTAATAGTTTGTACATTTTTTGATCTTGTATGAGATAGGAAGTTCAGCAAATAATAATAATCAAAGAAACATTAAGGCAATGTAAAATCTCCCCACAGAATATTTCAAAGATCACTGTCCTTTATAAGCTACTAGTATGTTGTATTGGGTTTCTTGAGTTTGTAAATGTCTAAAATAAAGGAGCAGAAGTCACAGATACCAGGGAATGCTACTGTAGAAGAGAATTTAAGGAGTGTCCTGTTCAATGCTTTGTAAACTCTTTGTACCAAATCTTTTCCCAAGATTCTGATCTGTGAGAATCAGGTTCCCTTGCTAAATAATCTCGACCCAACTAGTTATATCTAGAGGGTTATTACCTACTTCATCAAATTATTATCTCTTACTTGGAAAATCTTCTTTTATTTGATGAGACATGAACTTAGTCTAAGTCCTTTATTTAATTAATTTGAGAACTGTCGACCAAAGAGAAATAACTTGTCCAGGTTTAGAATCCAGGTCTCCCTTCTTTCCTGTAGACCTCACACTAGAAATTCCCAAATATATAAAGAGGCAGCAGTGCTCCCTTTCAGCAGCTATGGGAGGCAGCCTCCTAGCTCTGCATGTTTGCTGACCTGGGCCAGGTAACTGGTCTGCCCCCGAATTGCCCAGGGCTCTGTCTATAGGACTTGCTTGGGTTTCCTAACAATGCGGCTTCTCCCACATTTTCCTTCCTCATGGCAGCATGTAGTCTGGTGGAGGCATGGGAGACAGAAGAGGCATGGGGCTCTTCCACAGATTTTGGCCCAGGACTACTCTCGCCTTCAAATCACAACTGCCTTGGTAAACCCTGCCCTCCTGGACTAGACAGGAAGGACCTGTCTCTTCTTTTTTTTTTTTCACCTTACTTTACCAGTTAAGAAAAATCAAGGCCCAGTAAAGCAATAATGACCAATCTTTCCTCCTGTCTTATAAAAGCATTAACAGGATAGCTGTGCTTTCAGCTACTGCTGCCTGTTAGCATAATAAGCTCTATGCATGTACAACTCTTAGGTGTGTGCTTGGACTACTTTTTCCTTTTTCATGCTACAGGAGTGTTCCCATAGTCCTAGTGATCTGGAATTTTGCAAAGGTAGGCTTTCTCTGTTGTGTTACAATCTGGACAGGCAGGTCTTTAAACTTTGATGTTGAAACTTTGGTCAGAAGGAAACATACTGTTTAAATTACATTATAGCTAAACATATTTCTTCTGTTTTTTTCCTGAAAGACTCTCCATTTGACCCTGAACAGACTCACATGATACTGAATGTCACTGCCATTGCCTAAAGTAATGTTATAGCAACACTTGTAGGTACTGTTGGACGGGTGCGAGAAGCCTCCACTGGTGGATATGCACGCGTTGATGTGTTTGTGCTTATTCTTCTCACAGGATACAGGATCACTGTGGTGATCGGGACACTCCTGACAGTTTTGTTCCCTCATCCTCTCCTGAAAGTGTGGTTGGCACGGCAGTGAGCAGATACCCAGATTTGTCATTAGTCAAAGAGGAACCTCCAGAACCTGTGCCCTCCCCGATCATTCCAATTCTTCCTAGCAATACTGGGAAAAGTAAGGAAAATACTTAGCCTTATTATTTTTCCTTACAATATGCTGATTTAGTTACTAACGTAAATATTTTTATTTTGAAAAGCCATTAACACTCAATTCTTTTTTTGTTTCTTCCTTTCTTTTCTTTCTCTTTTTTTTCCCCCCCCTTAAGGTTCAGAATCTAGGAGGAATGACATCAAAACTGAGCCAGGCACTTTATTTTTCACATCACCTTTTGGTACATCCCCAAATGGTCCCAGATCGAGCCTTATATCTGTAGCAATTACCCTGCATCCTACAGCTGCTGAGGTAAAAGATGAAGTGACTTTTTTTTTTTAACATTGTAGCTTATGTTCCTGTTTTTAAAGATGTATCAGGTGGCTTACAATGAAACATCCAGTAGGATCATGAGGATAAAAGATCAAAGTTAGGGTAGAATTAATATTCACTTCAGACATCTAGGCTACTTTTGAGTACTCAGAAAGGACAAAACGAGTTAGCATTCTCATTTTTTAATAAAAGGAAATATATTTTGGAGAGCCCTTTAGAGAGAAACTTTTTCATGACTCTTAACCTTGTAGAAAGTTAAAGGATCTTTATCAACAATAAAAGTTTTACAGAAGCAAGAGAAATGTTCTTAAGGTAGCAGTTGCACCTGATAGTTGTTGAGGGTGGTTTTTTTTGTTTTTAAACTCTTAATTCTGTAAAGACATTTTGTTGGAGAGCCAGACTGATAGTCCCGTGAAGTGACCTTTTGGACATCTACGTAGCATAGCAACAGCATAGCAGTAGCACAGCACTTGAGTGTTTGTGAACTGTTTCAGACCTTTGCCTGAAGCTGAACAGAAGCCACCTGAAATAATCTTTCTGACCAACTGTAAAAATTGACAAGGCTTAGTACAGTCCTTGCAGTTATGTCCTTTACACCTGTCAGATAACAGAATATCTAAAATATTTTAATGCTCATAAATATTTAGTGTTAGCTGGAATCCCTTTATGAGGATTTCTGTTTCTGAAAGCTTTATTTGACTGTTGGTCCATTAAAACAAATACTTTCCTGAGGCCCTTTTAAGTCTAAATAATAGTTGTTGGGTTTTCTTGCAGTGTATGTATGACGCAGATGGCATTTACCCTAAGTATTTCTTCTTTTGAATTGTTCACTGTTGATTTCTGGGTGGGTTACACAGTACTTTTCACTTTGTTTTAGAACATTAGCAGTGTTGTGGCTGCATTTTCCGATCTTCTTCATGTCCGAATTCCTAACAGCTATGAGGTTAGTAATGCTCCAGATATTCCATCCGTGGGTTTGGTCAGTAGCCACAGAATAAACCCAGGTTTGGAGTATCGGCAGCACTTACTTCTTCGTGGGCCTCCACCAGCGTCTGCAAACCCTCCCAGATTAGCAAGCTCCTACCAGCTAAAGCAGCCTAATGCACCATTTCCTCCAACAAACAACGGTGAGCTAGTTTACATTTTGTTAAATGCATTCTTGATCCAAAAACTAAGCTTTTTTTTTTAATCTCCATTTAATTTTTAACAAGAACAGGTAACATGCTGGTGCATGACCCTTGGTAAATTAACCCTTTGTGGGCGTTCTGTTTTCTGTGGGGTGATTAGTTCTCTGGGACATATATACATTATATATAATAGATATCATGCTGTTAACCAGTAAGTCCTGATTGCCAACCATCTGCACAACACTGTTAGAAGAACTTTCTTACCCTTAATCATCTTTTGTTCTTCCGTGTTCCCCCAAACCTCCCATCCCACTTTCTGCTTGCTTCACGTTGTGCAAGTGAGGCTGGCAACTTTACTTGCGTTCTTTGTTCCTTATCTCCTGCATCCTCTCTTCTGTCATCACTTACTACTCTTTTACATCTCTACCATCTCCACAGGGCCCTTCTCTTCCCACTAGATGTGCTCATGCCTTCCCCATCCCTGAGAACGAGGAAAACTTGCTCAGACTGGCCATGACCCAGCTTTCCTTCCTGTCTCCCTGGAAGTCTCAGGAGAGTGGTCTTAGGCATGCCCCTGCAGCCCCACCATCTTCTCACTTACCAGTGTCCTTGTCATCTTGTTTCCATCCTTACCCTTCTGCTAGGATCTAGCAGCTTACCAGTTCTCATCTTTGAACTTTCTTTGGAAGTTGTCTGTCTTGCATTTTGGAACTCTTAGCCTCTGCTTCTGTTGTTCTCATTTTCTTCCTGCTTCTCTTTTCTGCCTTCACACACCCTACGTCAGTCGCAAAGCACAATGAATCATGCTCAGTTCTCTGAGCACGTCCCACACTATAATCTCTCAGTCTTTATTTATGTTTACATCTTGCTTTGGATGTAAATTCTTCTTTGACTGTCCAAGTCACACTTTTTTAAGACTCCTGTACACATACCTCTTCATCCTTTATAAAACTCTTCTGTATAATCTTAACCCTCAAGCAGAAATCATACCTTCACCCCCCCACCCCCCAACAGATCTAGCACTTAGACTGAGTACTAATATATCTTGGTAATTTGGTTTTGTTAGGTACTTTTTACATGCTAGCACTAGTGTTCTCGTGTTCAAGAATAGATGTGTTTTGTTTATTTATACCCTAGTGTCATGCATGTAATCGATGCCTTATAATCATAGCTTGGAAGATAAATAAAGGCTAATACAATGTAACTTATAATGTACCATATTGTAATAAGTTGCACAGCATAACCTCACACACTGTACCTTCTTGTTTCATTACTCAGTTGTAATTATTAACAAAAGTCTGTTACCTTTAGGTGTCACTGGATATAAGGATTCTAATCATGGTATTGCAGAAGGCTCGGCACTCAGACCACAGTGGTGTTGTCACTGTAAAGTGGTAATTCTGGGTAGTGGTGTGCGGAAATCTTTCAAAGATCTAACCTTTGTGAGCAAGGTACTTTAATCTTCCTTCTATAATTCCATCCCCTACCTCCAAAAAGAGTCTTTATTGGACTTTACTCCTACATCATAAAGAGAGTCCATTTATCCTAGAGTAGTATGATACGTGGAAACCCTGGTGGTGTAGGGGTTAAGAGCTACAGCTGCTAACCAAAAGGTCGGCAGTTTGAATCCACCAGGTGCTCCTTGGAAACCCTGTAGGGTAGTTCTACTCTGTCCTAGAGGGTCTCTTTGAGTCGGAATTGACTGGACAGCAACGGGGTTTTTTTTTTTAATATGACACATATTCCGGTAGTTGCATCAGCATATGTTATACTTGTGTGGGCTTAAAACCAAATACCCACAACAGATTGTGCACGTGGATATTGTAAGGGCCACACATTTTAAAACAGAGTTAAATATGGCAATAAAGTTTGTTTTTGTAACTTTATTTCTCTTTAACTAAATTATTATATGCTAAATACTGGGACATAGTTAACTTTTTACTTTGAAAATAAATAAATGCTTTCACTTTGAATATAACATAAAAATCAGGAGTGTATAGATTCTGTGTTTATTACATTTTGGCTTGTTGAGCTCCTCACACATTTCTCTTTGATTTTTAGGATTCCCGAGAAAGTTTCAGTAGAGTGGAGAAGGACATTGTCTTTTGTAGTAATAACTGCTTTATTCTTTATTCATCAACTGCACAAGCAAAAAACTCAGAAAGCAAGGTAAAATGAGGATATTCTGAATTCAATCAATAATATATAATGTGTGGTTTCTGTGTTTTGGGCATACATTAGCGAATGTTGTTGCTGTATGTTGTCGAGTCAGTACTGTACTATCCTATGTATGACAGAGTAGAACTGTCGCATAGGCTTTCCCAGGCTTTAATCTTTACGGGGCAGATTGGCAGCTGTTTTCTGCCACAGACCGCTGGTGGGTTCAAACTGCTGACCTTTCCGTTAGCAGCCAATTGCTTAGCCGTTTTGCCACCAGAGCTCCTTCATAGGGCTCCCTGTGTAGGAAATCCTAAGCAAATGCTAATCAAATTGAGAAAAAGAGGTTATAAAAATCCTTGATCATGCTGCTATTTCAAATAAAATAAATTTAACTTATTTGACAACAGTGGACAGATTTCAATTATATTTTAAAAGCTCAGAATTGAAAAGAACACTAATGTTAAAATCTTTAATTTTGCTAATTAAAGTTTGAATATCTTAATTACAATTATAAAAAATTGATCTTATCCTAATAGGAAAACCTATTCAAAAGCAAAATTTAAGTCTATTCATGTATTTTAAGAGACAGTATTTTGCTCAAACCATAGTGGAAAAGATCTCGTTTACATGATTTTGTGTAAGTGTATCCAGAATGTGTGGTTGATACAAAAAATATATTTTTTAATCATATTTTGAAGTGATTTTGTGATTTTTTTGCTGTACAGTAATGCCATCAGCCAGTCCTATGTCCGGGCTATTGGTCTACCATCTCTTTCTCAGAAAAAAGTGCTGGAGACTCTTATTTTTTAACAGGAAGTAGTCCCTGATAGAATGAAATCTAAGCTATATGCCACTTTAAAGTTTTGAAAAAAACAAAAAGTTGTTTATGTGTTTTCACCAGATAGTTTTCTTAAGTGGGTGTGTGATTCCTTCCACTCCTGGGCTTTATGTAAGATTTGACTTTTTTCAGATGCCTTGTGGGATGGGGGTGTATGAGAAGGAGGGGGCAGACCTGCAGGCTTAGTGTTCATTAGTTTAGGTTACTCTGTTGCTAAAGAGAAACAGCTGGAACTTCTCTCTTGGCACAACTCTTTCAGCAGCTGGATCAGAACTGAGGAACCTTAAATATGATTTGTTTGCAGACAGAGGACTCCTCCTTTCTTCACATTTATGACAATTGATTGAGCCAAGATTAACACACAGGAATTTCAGAGAGTGGGGACAAGCTTGTAGGAGTTTTTGTTCTGAAATTCTTAATTTGGTTTAACAAAAAAACAGTTCCATTGTACAAATTCATATACAGGCACACCTCATTTTATTGCATTTTGCAGTTATTACATTTTTTACAAATTGAAGGTTTTGTGGCAACCTTCCATCAAGCAAGTCTGTCAGCACCATTTTTCCAACAGCATGTGCTCACTTCGTGTCTCTGTGTCACATTTTGGTAATTCTCACAATATTTTAAGATTATTCATTATTATTATATCTGTTACAGTGGTTTGTGATCAGTGATCTTTGATGTTACTATTGTAATTGTTTTGGGGCACCACGAACCATGCCCGTATAAGACGGTGAACTTAATCGATAAATGTTGTGTGTGTGTTCTAACTACTCCACTGACAAGCTGTTCTCCTGTCTCTCTCCCTCTCCTCGGACCTCCCTATTCCCTGAGACAGGACAATATTGAAATTAGGCCAGTTAATAACTCTGCAATGGCCTGTAAGTGTTCGAGTGAAAGGAAGAGTAGCACGTCTCACTTGAAATCAAAAACTAAAAGTGATTAAGCTTAGTGAGGAGGGCATGTCAAAATCCGGGATAGGCCGAAAGCTAGGCTTCTTGCTCCACCCAAGTTGGTCAGCCAAGTTGTGAATACAAAGGAAAAGTTCTTGAAGGAAACTGAAAGTGCTCCTCCAGTGAGCACACAAATGATAAGAAAGCGAAACAGCCTTATTGCTGATATGGAGAAAGTTTTAGTGGTCTGAATAGAAGATCAAACCAGCCACAGCACTCCCTTAAGCCAAAGCCTAATCCAGAGCAAGGCCCTAATTCTCTTCAAATGTATGAAGGCCGAGAGAGATGAGGATGCTGCAGAAGAAAAATTTGAAGCTAGCAGAGGTTGGCTCATGAGGTTTAAGGAAAGACACCATCTCCACAACATAAAAGAGCAAGGAGAAGTAGCAGGTGCTGATGTGGAAGCTGTAACAAGTTATCCAGAAGATATAGCTAAGGTAATTGATGAAGGTGGCTACACTAAAGAACAGATTTTCAGTGTAGACAAAACAGCCTTGTATTGGAAGAAGATATCATCTAGGACTTTCATAGCTAGAGAGGAGAAGTCAATGCCTGGCTTCAAAGCTTCAAAGGACGGGCTGACTCTCCTGTTAGGGGCTAATACAGCTGGTGACTTTAAGTTGAAGCCAATGCTGATTTACCATTCTGAAAATCCCAGGACCCTTAAGAATTATGCTAAATCTACTCTGCCTGTGCTCTATAAACGGATCAACAAAGCCTAGATGACAGCACATCTGTTTATAACATGGTTTGCTGAATATTTTAAGCTCACTGTTGAGACCTACTGCTTAGGAAAAAAAGATTCTTTTCAAGGTATTCCTGCTCACTGACAATGCACCTGGTCACCCACGAGCTCTGATGGAGATGTTCAAGGAGATTCATGTTGTTTTCATGCCTGCTAACACAGCATCCATTCTGCAGCCTGTGGATCAAACAGTCATTTCAACTTTCAAGTCTTATTATTTAAGGAATACATTTTGATGATTCCAATAGATGATGCCATAGATGATGATTTCTCTGATGGATTGGGCAAAGTAAATTGAAAACCTTCTGGAAAGGATTCAACATTCTAGATGCCATTAAGAACATTTGTGATTCCTGGGAGGAGGTCAAACTACCAACATTAAAAGGAGTTTGGAAGAAGTTGGTTCCAACCCTCATGGATGACTTTGAGGGATTTAAGACTGTAGTGGAGGAAGAAACTGCAGATTTGGTGGAAATAGCAAGAGAACTAGAATTAGAAGTGGAGCCTGAAGATGTGACTGAATTGCTGCAATCTTATGATGAAATTTTAACAGATGAGTTGCTTCTTACGGATGATCAAAGAAAGTGGTTTCTTGAGATAGAATCTGCTCCTGGTGAAGATGCTGTGAACATTGTTGAAATGACAACAGAGGATTTAGAATATTACATAAGTTTAGTTGATAAAGCAGCAGCAGGGTTTGAGAGGATTGACTCCAGTTTTGAAAGAAGTTCTCCTGTGGGTAAAATGCTATCAAAGAGCATCACATGCTACAGAGAAATCTCTTGTGAAAGGAAGTCAATCGATGCAGCAAACTTCACTGTTGTCTTATTTTAAGAAATTGCCCCAGCCACCCCAACCTTCAGCAACCACCACCCTGATCAGTCAGCAGCTGTCAACATCAAGGCAAGACCCTTTACCAGCAAAAAGAGTACAACTCGCTGAAGGCTCAGATGATGGTTAACGTTTTTTAGAATAAAGTATTTTTTAATTAAGTTATTTACTTTTTTTTTTTTAGACATAATGCTATTGCATACTTAATAAACTACAGTATGGTGTAAACATAACTTTTATATGCGCTGGGAAACCAAAAAATTCCTATGACTTGCTTTATTGTGATATTCGCTTTATTGCAGTGGTCTGGAACTGAAACTGTGTTATCTTGGAGGTTTGCCTGTAGTTAGCTCCTCTGACAGCATTGATTTTTCTGACTTTATTAGATAGGGGGTGTCCAAGAAGGTTTAAGAGCAGAATATTCTCTAGGGTTTTGCCTTTGTAGAAAAGGCTTGGGAAAGATCTACCTACAGTTATCCTACTGTGGCCGGGGCTGTTTCTCAACACCTAAACATCTGCAATATTAGCATTGACTTCTGCTGGTTATGAAACCTCACCACTCACTTATTGACCTTTTCCCCTAAGTTACACTCCCTATTAAATCTTTAGGATTGCTTGACTTCTTGCTTTAACAAAAAATTGCTTTTAAAGCTTATGAATTACTCTTTTTTTGTGTGGTTTTTTTTTATTGCCCAGGAATCCGTTCCTTCGTTGTCACAGTCACCTGTAAAAGAAGTGTCTTCCAAAGCATTCCATCAGTATAGTAACAACATCTCTACTTTAGATGTGCACTGTCTCCCGCAGCTTCAGGGAAGAGTGTCTCCCCCTGCATCGCCTCCCATCACTTTCCCTCCTGCTTTTGAAGCAGCCAAAGTAGAGGCAAAGCCAGATGAACTTAAGGTAACAGTCAAGTTAAAGCCCCGGCTAAGAACCATACATAGCGGGTTTGACGACTGTAGGCCTTTAACTAAAAAGTGGAGAGGAATGAAGTGGAAGAAATGGAGCATTCATATTGTCATCCCCAAGGGAACATTCAAACCACCCTGTGAGGATGAAATTGATGAATTTCTAAAGAAATTGGGCACTTCCCTTAAACCTGATCCTGTGCCCAAAGACTATAGGAAGTGTTGCTTTTGTCATGAAGAAGGTGATGGATTGACAGATGGGCCAGCAAGGCTGCTCAACCTTGACTTAGATCTGTGGGTCCACTTGAATTGTGCTCTGTGGTCCACAGAGGTCTATGAGACCCAAGCTGGTGCCTTAATCAATGTGGAGCTAGCACTGAGGAGAGGCCTGCAAATGAAATGTGTCTTCTGTCATAAAATGGGTGCCACCAGCGGGTGTCACAGATTTCGGTGCACCAACATTTACCACTTTACTTGTGCCATTAAAGCACAATGCATGTTTTTTAAGGACAAAACGATGCTTTGTCCCATGCACAAACCAAAGGGAATTCATGAGCAAGAATTAAGTTACTTTGCAGTCTTCAGGCGGGTCTATGTTCAACGTGATGAAGTACGGCAGATTGCTAGCATTGTGCAGCGAGGAGAGCGCGACCACACCTTTCGTGTTGGAAGCCTCATCTTCCACACCATTGGCCAGCTGCTCCCACAGCAGATGCAAGCATTCCATTCTCCTAAAGCACTGTACCCTGTGGGTTATGAAGCCAGCCGGTTGTACTGGAGCACACGCTATGCCAACCGGCGCTGTCGCTATCTCTGCTCCATTGAGGAGAAAGACGGGCATCCAGTGTTCGTGATCAGGATTGTGGAGCAAGGCCATGAAGACATGATCTTAAGTGACACCTCACCCAAAGGTAAGAACAGTCATTCTCTGCTCTACAGAGCTGGTCACACTGACATTAAGCTAATGTTCTCTGTCTGTATTCCCGTGTTTTTTCTCATGTTTATTTCATATTTTATGATAACAGGTGTGGACTTTGCATTTATAAATGCAAATCTGAACTTTGAATTATTGCACCTTGCTTTCTTTGCTGTGTAGTTTTTTAAACATTTGTCTAGATTTGTTCTAATTCAGTCATGTCAATATATATTCAAAGATGGAATTTGTAAAATAAATGAGAATGATTTGTAGATAAAGCTCACCCATTATATACCATGAAGCCCCTCTTAATGTCAGTTTCTAGAAGGCAAAAACCACATGTAAAGCATATTTTGTACGTTACACTTAATTTTTACCTCCAGATTTATGCCTGGGTAGCCATTTTTATTAATGCAGCAAAGGCAGAAAGTACTGAGAAACTGTTTATTTAAAGTTTAGCAGTTCTTTAAAAGAAAAAAATATAAAAGTGCCCTAAAGATCATTCCGAAGGAAATATAAATTTCACATTTTAATTTAAATCTGGGGGAAAAGGGACATCTCTGTAAATACTATTAATTGGAATAATCATTTTTAAATCTAACATTATATAGCCCGTATAAACTATGAACGTACAACTTCGAACAACTTGTACTTAAGAACAGACTGCCATAAAGCCTATTTTATTAAAAATTTGAGTTAAATACAATGGTTCGTAATAACAAATGCATGCGGTACTTTGTATGACACTCCTGGAAATATTGTGCAGTTCGGAAGTGTTTCCTTAAGTGTTTTATATGCATAGAAAGGTAAAATGTATACCGTATACTAAGGCAGGCATTTGACTGACTGACGCGAAATAAGAACCGTGTGTACCTGTTCTGACTTACCTACAGACTTGCCTTAAAGAGACTTAGGAAAGAATCTCGTTCATAACCCGGGGACTACCTGTACTTGCATGGATTTTCAGTTATACTGTACTAAACTTTCTCTTGTACTTTTACTGTTTAATTTCTTAATGTAACATATTCTTTTCCCAAAATGTTTAGTCTTTAAATTGCTGCCATTTAATAAGCAGGTGTTACCAGGTTTGTTTGATTACTGCCTAAAAACTTTGATTTGAAAACTGGTAAGTCTGTGAGTGATTCTTCATTTTTCTCTTATTTTGTACTGCATACTGGTTTTCTCTCCACTTAGCTAAGAGCAGAAAGGCATAAAAATTATTTTTTGTTCATATGTAGGTGTGTGGGATAAAATATTGGAGCCTGTGGCATGTGTGAGAAAAAAGTCTGAAATGCTGCAGCTTTTCCCAGCGTACTTAAAGGGAGAGGATCTGTTCGGATTAACGGTCTCTGCAGTGGCGCGCATAGCTGAATCAGTAAGTGTTGGGTCAAAAAGAAATTGAATTGCTTTTCTTGTTACACAAATACTTTTTTCTCCTGTGGCCACTTTAACACATTTCGATACATTTTGTAATATTCATGATACTTTTCAGGTAATGAGTTTGCTTATGGAGTAAGTGCTGTCTCTGAAAGAAAGCAAAGAATTCATGATTAGTTAGGAGACCTCAATAAATGTTAATGTTCACTTGATGAGGTAGTTAACAAGTTTCAGGTTCTCTTCAAGGTTGATGGCAAGCAAGGGTGAATGACACCAGCATTATTTTGTCTCCTTGATATGCGGGACTGGTGAGGATATTCTTTCTCCCTCTTTGCTTTCTAATGTTCTCAGGCACTTCAGAAGGTTGGGGTGCCCATTCCCTAATGCCTGGGTCATTATGGCCACTCTCCTGCCTTCTTCCCAGGCCTAGTAGTCACTGGAGTGCAGTTGGAGTGCAGTTGGAGTACAGGAGCACATCTCTTTGCCTAAACAATGACAGGCATGTTTGACAGTGATTCTAACTGAACTGTATCTACACAGTGCTTTCAGAAAATTACATGATTATAAGGCAGTGTTGTCAAGAATAAAAAATTATTGCTGTGTTTTCTTTGGAGAAGCAAAGAATACCCAAAAAGCCACTGAGTAATATGCCTAATTGCTTCCTTTGGTATAACCTTGCCTAAGTGAGAAGTATTTGTTATGTTTATAGAGAATACATTTTATAAGAAATATATTCTGGAAAACTAAAATGAAACCCATTGCCATTGAGTCAATTCTGACTCATAAAAGTCCTTTAAAATAAAAATTATTTTAGAAGTAAACCTTAAGCTGCCACCTATACCCCCAGAACATTTGAGAGTGACAGCATCATCACATCATAGTCAAATTGAAAGACATGAGAAATGATCAAGAAAGTAAACCGTATAAATGATTTTTAACTGTACTTAATATTAAAGTTTTCAATAAAGATACAAAAGTTGGCATTAACCTAGATGAAAGAACTAAGTTATGAGTTACTACCCTCCCCATGTTTGTGAATGTTGAAGTGATCAGATCTGGAAATCACACAGCTGTGTGCGTTCGTAGGCATGTGCCTGTTCTGTGAGTTAATCTTTTTCTCCAAGAAACATTGGCCAGAGTTCACTAAGTTCTATTTTGAAACTGAATTTGCATACTCAAATAGATCTGAGTGCAAGCTGATTACATTAACATAGGTAGAAATTAAAGGCACTGTTTTATTACCAGGGAAAATGGTAAAAATTTGAGTTAGGCCGTCCTTTCGCCAGCTCAGGGTTGTCAGTAGTCTTGGTGAAATGAGTTAACTTTTTGTCCATTTGTCTTTTCAGCTACCTGGGGTTGAGGCATGTGAAAACTATACCTTCCGATACGGCCGAAATCCTCTCATGGAACTTCCTCTTGCCGTTAACCCCACAGGTTGTGCCCGTTCTGAACCTAAAATGAGTACCCATGTCAAGAGGTTTGTGTTAAGGTATTTTGTTTTAACTTCACATAGTACAGCCCAGGGTTTCTAGGCTTCTAGTGGTTTTTTGTGCTTGATTTGTCTGCTGCTTACAAACCCTGTTGTCTCTGGCTGTGTATGTGCACGACTAAGTCAGAGAAATCGCTGTGTTGTCGCTGCTAGGTAGCTTTCAATGTACGTTTCTGTCAATAATAATTGAATCAGTATGGCTTTGGGCATTATTCAGAGATATCTTCAGTTTTCCTTTTTTTTTTTTCCCCTCTTGATCTGTGGTTGTCTGCAGGCCTCACACCTTGAATAGCACCAGCACCTCAAAGTCGTTTCAGAGCACAGTCACTGGAGAACTGAATGCGCCTTACAGTAAGCAGTTTGTCCATTCCAAGTCATCTCAGTACCGGAAAATGAAGACTGAATGGAAATCCAATGTGTACCTAGCCCGGTCTCGAATTCAGGTGAGAACATACTTCATCTGGGAAGAGAAGAGGCAGGGTAGAACCTAGAAATCTTGAATTACTACTGAGTTCATAGAAATGATTTCATGGCTGCTGGAATGCAACTACATTCTTTAAACCATACATTTCTGTATCAAGTCTTATCAGTTGGTAACTCCTGAATGATTCAGTATCTAGTCTTGGTGTGTGGTGCTCTGCTTCCCCAGATGAAAAGCAGACCTTAGGTACCAACATCACTGAGTAAGGACAAGAGCTTGTGGGTTGCAGGGAGCACTGTAGTTTGTACACACTGGGCTTGTGGAGGGGCCACTAGAGCTGTCTCAAGGACTTAAGCAAGTGAAAGATGAAAATATTTTCATTGCATAGTTCCAGAAGGTGTTCCAGTTTTGGAAGTCAACTTTTGAATACCTTCTTGTCATGAAATCATGGTAGATGGACTGTGGAATATGTTACAGGTAAAGCCATCTACAGACTAAGCATGGATAATTGCACTGTGGCCCATACTTACTGAGCTGCAGACCTGAATATCCAAATACCTGTTCAGCATCCCCCCTTGGATGTCCCAGCTGGAATTATAAAGCTCTCACTTTACCAAGCTTCTTCAGTCCCTAAGCCTGATCGTCTTCCAGGCCCCTCGTAGCATACGTAGTTGTGTAAGTTAGCTTCAGTATGCCCAGATCCAAAGCATTATCAAGTTCTTTTTTTTTTCCTTTTAAAAATTTCCTCAAATCTCTCAGGCTCTACCACCCCTGTTTCAATCTACCATCTTCACTGCACTACTACAAGTGCCTTCTGACGATGTCTTCCCATTCAGCCCCTACACAGAAGCCAGTATAATCTCTTTAAAAGATAAATCTGATGAAATTCTATTGTCTACAGCTCATTCAGATTCTTGTTCTTTTCTTGCAAACTTTTCTCGCCCTCCCTGAAAGTTTTTAGGATCTTTATCATTGATATTTAGACATTTCACAAAAATGCGCCTGGGTGAGGCTCTGTTTTACTTACTGCTTTCCTCACTTGATGAGCTCTTTTCATCTGGAGCAGTGTGACTTTCAGTCCGAGGAATGCTTTTTGTATTAATTCTTTGGCAAGCGCCTCCCCTCTGCTGTCCGTGTTTGGACCTCTAGACAAATACTGGTACTCTGAGATTGAGGTCCCCAAAGTATGCCCCCCAGTCACCTGGGACCTCATAGAAGAAATACAGATTTGGGGATCCGCTCCAGACTTACTAAATCCAGCTCTGGAGGCAGGTCCCTTCCACCTACCCCACCACCCCACACCCCCCCCGCCCTCCGCCCGTCCCCTCAACCCCCCGATGATTCTGATGCACCCAAGGAAGAATTTCTGTCTTAGAGCTGTCCTTTTATTTCCCTTCCTACGTTTGGCTTCCTTGTCTCTTTGTTCTTTGTAAAACAACCTCTACTTCATCTGCTAATCTTTCCTTCTGAATTTTTTATTTGCTATCTTGTTTTCACTTTATGAATACACTATCTTTCTTTTCTCTCTAATGCTGTTGCCTCAAGAGTCAAGTCTCTCTCACACAATCTCTAGGGCAGAATAGTGCCCCGTCTCTCAGCTTTCTCTTCCTACTGTCAGTTACTTTTCCATTTAAAGTGTTTTGAAGTAGTTACCCATTCCTGTCCTTTGGTATTGTTTTTATTCCTTCACTGTGATTTCTAGTGGAATTTTAACTACCTGTGTTCAATCTTCTCTTTGAACTGAAGCAGTTTTTATTTTCTCATCTCTGTTTCCGTTCGTCTTATAAGCCTCCCTTCCATCCACCACCAGGTGATAATGTTAATGATGTAGGTATCCTTCCGTAATTTTTCCATGCTAATATCAAAAATATATATGCACATTTTATGTTCACATATAAAAGTGGAATCACATTGTATAGACTTTTCTGCATCTTCCTTTTCTCAAAAATACTCAGATTCCTCTTGTAATGTGGTATAGTGTGAGACCTCCACATTACAAGTGGAGAGGAGAATCAAGATCAGCCCAAGGCTGGTTCCTATAAGGTGGAGGTCAGACACGCTTCTAATCTCCACCCATTTTACCAGTTCTGACACCAACTGTCCTCCCCACGTTACTCTCTACTTCTCTACTAGGTTCGATAATTCATTGCACTGGCCACACAGAACTCAAAGACCATACTCACGATTATGGGGTTTATTAGAGAAGTAACAGGTTACAGGAGCTCTGGTGGTGTAGTGGTTAAGAGCTCAGCTGCTAACCAAAAGGTCGGCAGTTCAAATCCACCAGCCACTCCTTGGAAACCCTGTGGCAGTTCTACTCTGTCCTGTAGGGTCGCTGTGAGTCAGAACTGACTCGACAGCACCTACCAACAACAGGCTACAACTCAGGATCAGGATTAACTTGGAAGTAACAGGAACAACTCACGATACAGGATACAGTTCTTCAATCAGGACAGCTTCTTCTCAAGCCATACCGGTAGGCAGGCCTTGCTCTCGACCTCTGCCACCAGGCCCTGCTCAGGTCTACTGCTACCAGGCCTGCTTGGGCCTAGCTTCTGCCCTACTCAGGTTAGTGTTACAGCTCTTAGCTCTGCCGATGATAAGTGCCAGAGGCACCTTACTCTGCCAGGAAGCCTCCTGCCCAAAGGCATTCAGCTTTGTCACTTCATGGGTCGGCGAGCCCACTGCGGCTGTCTGCCAGTCCCCTACTGCTGCCATCTTGTGCCACCTCCAGTGTTACAGTTCTCTCTGTCACCTGTGTCTAGGAGGTTCTCAGTATGGGAAACCTGTGTCCAAAGGATGTGCTCCTAACTCTTGATGATAGTGAAGTCCTCCTCAACCTTTGTGGGATTGCCTCTTTTGAGCCTAGTGGGATGGCAGAACCAACCAATCCCTTTAGTAGGCCACACACACCTTATTTTCAGAGTCACTGTCCAATCCTTGCAAGAGTTTTCCACACTTTATTTGCATAGTCCCAGCCAATCATTTTGTGGAAGTTAAGACACCATAGCTAGAAGGGCCATATAAAAGCAATTCACTGCACCACATCTCTAGATCAGTTGCTCTATTGCATTTTCATCAAAAGCTATATGATATTCCATGATTCTAATGAACTGTAATTAATTAAACCATTCTCCTATTATGAGTATATATTTTGTTTACAATTTTTTCCACAACAGTGTTGCCATCAGTATCTTCTTTATCTTATGTATTTGTCGTACTGTGGTGGCTTACGTGTTGCTGTGATACTGTAAGCTTTGTCACCAGTATTTCAAATACCAACAGAATCACCCTTGGTGGACAGGTTTCAGCTGAGCTTCCAGACTAAGACAGACTAGGAAGAAGGACCTGACAGTCTACTTCTGAAAAAATCAGCCAGTGAAAACCTTACTAATAGCAGTGAAACATTGTCTGATACAGTGCCAGGAGATGAGTCCCTCAGGTTGGAAGGCACTCAAAAGATGACTGGGGAAGAGCTGCTTCTTCAAAGTAGAGTCAACCTTAATGACGTGAATAGAGTCAAGCTTTCAGGACCTTCATTTGCTGATGTGGCACAATTCCAAATAAGAAACAGCTGCAAATATCTATTAATAATCAGAACAGGGATGTATGAAGTATGAATCTAGGCAAATTGGAAGTCATCAAAAATGAAATGGAATGTGTAAACATTGATATCCTAGGCATTAGTAAGCTAAAATGGACTGGTATTGCCATTTTGAATTGGACAGTCATATGTATATATGGTCTACTATGCTGGGAATGACAGATTGAAGAGGAATGGCGTCACGATCATTGTCAAAAAGAACATTTCAGGATCTGTCCTGACGTACAACGCTGTCAGTGATAGGATAATATCCATATGCCTACAAGGAAGACCGGTTAATATGATTATTATTCACATTTACGCACCAACCACTAATGCCAAAGATGAAGAAATCAAAGATTTTTACCAACTTCTGCAGTCTGAAATTGATCAAACATGCAATCCACATGGCATTGGTGATTCCTGGTGATTGGAATGTGAAAGTTGGAAACAAAGAAGGATTGGTAATTATAAAATATTATCTTTGTGATAGAAATGACTCCGGAGATCACATGACAGAATTTTGCAAGACCAACAACTTCTTCATTGCAAATACCTTTTTTCAACAACATAGATGGTGACTATACACATGGACCTCACCAGATGTAATACACAGGAATCAAATTGACTACATCTGTGGGAAGAGACAATGGAAAAAGCTCAATATCATCAGTCAGAACAAGGCCAGGGGCTGATTATGGAACAGACTGTCAACTGCTCATATGCAAGTTCAAGCTGAAGTTGAAGAAAATTAGAACAAGTCGATGAGAGCCAAAGTACAACCTTGAGTATATTCCACCTGAATTTAGAGACCATCTCAAGAATAGATTTGATGCGTTGAAGACTAATGACCGAAGACCAGATGAGTTGTGGAATGACATCAAGGACATCAGACATGAAGAAAGCAAAAGGTCATTAAAAAGACAGGAAGGAAAGAAAAGACCAGAATGGTTGTCAGAAGAGACTCTGAAGCTTGCTCTTGAATGTCAAGTAGCTAAAGCAAAAGGAAGAAATGATGGAGTAAAAGAGCTGAACAGAAGATTTCAAAGGGTGACTTGAGAAGACAAAGTATTATAATGAAATGTGCAAAGAGGTGGAGATAAAAACCCAAAAGGGAAATTGGCGTTTCTCAAGCTGAATGAACTGAAGAAAAAATTCAGGCCTCAAGGTGCAATATTGAAGGATTCTATGGGGAAAATATTAAACAACGCAGAAAGTATCAAAAGAAGATAGAAGGAATACACAGAATCACTGTACCAAAAAGAACTGGAAGACATTTCAACCATTTCACGAGGTAGGATATGATCAAGAACCAATGGTACTGAAAGAAGAGGTCCAAGCTGCACTGAAGGCACTGGCGAAAAACAAGGCTCCAGGAATTGACTGAATACCAGTTGAGATGTTTCGACGAACGAATGTAGCACTGTAAGCGCTCACTGGTCTGTTCCAAGAAATTTGGAAGACAGCTCCCTGGCCAGTCAACTGGAAGAGATCTGTATGTGTACCCATTCCAAAGAAAGGTGATCCAACAGAATGCAGAAATTATTTAACAATATCATTGCTATTACAAGTAAGTAAAATTTTGCTAAAGATCATTTAAAAGTGGTTACAGCAGTACATAGAAAGGGAACTGCCAGAAATTCAGGCTAGATTCAGAAGAGGGCTGGAACAAGGGGTGTCTTTGCTGATGCCAGATGGATCATGGCTGAAAGCAGAAAATACCAGAAAGGTGTTTACCTGTGCTCTATTGGCTATGCAGAGGCATTCGATTGTGTGGATCATAACAAATTATGGATAACATTGTGAAGAATGGAAATTCCAGAACACTTAATTATGCCCATGAGGAACTTGTACTTAGACCAAGAGGCAGTCGTTCAGATAGAACAAGGGGATACTGCGTTATTTAAAATCAAGAAAGGTGTGCATCGTGGTTGTATCTTTTCACCATACTTATTCAGTCTGTATACTGAGTAAATAATCCAGAAAGCTGGACTATATGAAAAAGAATGCAGCATCAGGATTGGAGGAAGACTCATTAACAACCTGTGATATGCAAATGACAAAACCTTGCTTGCTGAAAGTGAACAGGACTTGAAGCGCTTACTGATGAAGATCAAAGACCACAGCCTTCAGCATGGATTACACTTCAACATAAAGAAAACAAAAACCTTTGCAGCTCAACCAGTAAACAACATCATGATAAACAGAGAAAATATTGAAGTTGTGAAGGATTTCATTTTACTTGGATCCACAATCAGCGTCTATGGAAACAGGAGTCAGGAAATCAAAAGATGCATTGTATTGGACAAATCTGCTGCAAAAGATTTCTTTAAAGTGTTGAAAAGCAGAGAGATCACTTTGAGAACTAAGGTGCGCTTGACCCAAGCTGTGGTGTTTTCATTCACCTTATGTGCATGGGAAGGCTGGACAATGAATAAGGAAGACCGAAGAGGAATTGATGCTTTTGAACTATCATGTTGGCAGAGAACATTTACTGTACCATGGACTGCGAGAAGAATGAACAAATCTGTCTTGGAAGAAGTACAGCCAGAATGCACATTAGAAGCAGGGATTGTGAGACTTCCTCTCACATACGTTGGACCGTGTTATCAGGAGGGACAAGTCCCTGGAGAAGGGCATGCTTGGTAGAGAGTCAGTGAAAAAGAGGAAGACCCTCAAAGAGATGGATTGACATGGTGGCTGCAACAATGGCCTTAAGCATAATAACGATTGTAAGGATGGTGCAGGACGAGACAGTGTTTTGTTCTGTTGTTCATAAGCCAGAAACAACTCAATAGCACCTAACAACAACAGCATGTATTCATATTTTCACTACTATGAGATATATTCCACAAAGTAAGATTTCTGTGTCAAAGTGTATGTACTTTTCATTTTAGTAGATATTGCCAGTCTTCTGTAAAGGCTGTGATTGCACATTACTTCCACAGTGTATGAGGGTGTTTTTCTTCTTTTCCCATTTATAACAGTTGTTACCATCTTTGTAAGTTTCTGCCAATCTGAAAAATGTAGACTGATATTGTTACCTTAATTACAGTTTCTAGCTGATTAATGAGCAATTCCTGTTTGCCATTTGGATTTTCTCTTCTATGAACTGTATATTCATATATTTTGTCTGTTTTACAATTTATAAGAACTTGTACGACTAAATATTTTCTCGTAAAAACATCGTTTGCCTATATGACTTTGTGTAATACTTTTTTTTTTAAACAAAAGTTTTTATTTTTATGTGGTTAAACATACATACTCTTTTATAGTTTCTAGTCTTGGTTAAGAAGGTTCACCACCACCATAAATTGTATATGTAGTCTTTTAGATATTTTTTCCTAAGATTAGATTATTTTACGTTTAAGACAGGAGTCCTGGTGCCACAGTGGTTAGGTACTTAGCTGCTAACCAAAAAGTCAGTGGTTCGAACGCACCAGCGGCTCCATGGGAGAAAAGATCTGGCAGTCTGTTCCCCATAAAGATTTTTTAAAACAAACCCAAACTCGTTGCCGTGGAGTCGATTTCAATTCATAGCAACCGTGTAGAACAGACTAGAACTGCCACATAGGATTTCTAAGGCTGTAAATCTTTACAGAAGCAGTCTGCCACATCTTTGGAACAGCTGGTGGGTTCAAACTGCTGACCTTTCCGTTAGCAGCTGAATGCTTATCCACTGCATCACCAGGGCTCCTTCCCTAAAGATCACAGCGTGGGAAACCCTATGGGGCAGTTCTACTCTGTCGTATGTAGGGTCACTATGAATTGGAATCAACGTGATGGCACACAACAAGTTTAAGACAATTTCATTTTCTTCTATTTTATAACCAGTTGTTGAAGCACCATTTAATAATTAATCCATCCATGTATCACTGAATTTTAATACCACCAACTACTATACATTAAATTTTTATATATATAGGTATTTATTTGGATTCTTTATTCTTTTCCACCAGTCTCCTTGCTTGTTTTTATACCATGTAGTGGCTTTATCATATTCTTTTTTTGTATGTGCTTTTCATGCCTGTTCCTAGGGGTTTAGTCTTATATATAAGCTTAATGGTCACATTATGTAAATGAAAAATTAAAAACCTGTCAGGATTCCAAGTTTTTGAGAATTTATATTTTTATATTATTTTGTAGCTCCTAGATTAAGCCTGCCCATCAAAACACATCATAAGTCTTTCCATTCATGTCCTACTTTATGTCCTTCAATAAGGCATTACAGTTTTCTTCAAATAGGTGCTATGCTTTCTGGTTATCGTAGGATAATTTATATTATATCAAACAGATTTATTCTACCTTTCAAAACACATGTCTTTCCATTCAGGTCTTATTTCATGCCTTTTAATAAGATTTCATCATTTTCTTCAAATAGATGCTATGCCTTATGGTGAAATACGTTACTGATTATTTTTCTATTTTTTCTCCCTGGTTTGAGACAATTTTTTTTTCCATTTCCGGCTTCTATATACTTACTGCTATAATTGAGAAAAGCTCTTCCCGATACTTACTTGTATATACCTATCTTACTAAAATCTCTAGTAGCTTTATCCTAGAGTTTCTGAGCTTTCTACATAGACCACGATATCAGCAAAAGACAATCCCTCTAAATACCCTTCATGTTATGTGTGTGTGTATTTCTTTATTTCACCTAAAACTTAGCAACCATTTCTAACAGACTTTTTAATATGCCTTTGTAGCACCCATTAACGATGACGTGCTTTTTTCTGCACTGTAACTGGTTGATGTAATGAATTATATTAAAATCAGCCTTGCATTTCTGAAATAAACCATACTTGGGCATATTGTATTCTTTTGATAAATTTCTGGATCCTACTTCATTTATAAAATGGGTATATGTATCCTAAATGAGATTTTTTTTTTCCGATGCCCTTTGTTGGGTATTTGGTCTGTGCTGGCTTTGTAGAATGAATCAGAGAGCTTTTCTTCTTTTTCCACTTTTAATCAGAAAGCTTTCCATCTTTTTCCATCTTTCTGAATAATTTAAATAACACTGGAATCATTTGTTCTTCAGAGGAATAAAAATTTCAGCTGTACCTTTGTCTGGTACTGCTCCATTTTAGTAGCTCTCTCCTAGTGACCTTTCTTGGATAATTCCAGTTTTCTACTGCTCAGGTCAAATTTGAGATTAATATTTCTGAATTTCATGCCATGTGATTCTTTTATTCTCATCTCCAATTATGGTATTTCTCAGTGTTATATTTATTTATTTTGACTTTTTTTCCCTAAGGTTTACAAGAGGTTTGTTTCCTTTATTGGATTTTTCAGAGAACAAGCTTTTGGATATTTTTATCTTTTCTACTTTTTTTTTTCCTAGTTTATTACTTTTAAGTTTTGTCTTTATTAACTTAGTTGTCCTTTCCATTAGTCCCAGTTTTATTGAATTATGATTCAGAATTATAACCTGTAAAACCAGGCTATACTTTTTAAAAGTTGTCAAGGATTTCTTTGTAGTCAGGTACATCATTGATTTTTCTAGTGTTCCGTGAACATGTACCTGTTAAATAAAGTTTTATATAACGTATATGTATGTGTGCACGCACACACACTATTCAAATCTTTTATCTTCTCTACTTTTGTCCTCTAGTTCTGACCAGTTATGAGAGACAGATTAAAATCTCTGACAAATTATCTTATTTGTACTAGATTTTACTTTATGAACTTGGTTGTTAAGGTATCTGGTGCAAACAGATGTGACTATTTTTGTAAACTGCCTTTTATCAGTACATAACATCTTTATTCTTTCTTCTCTAACAATAATTTTGTCTTTGTCTTGATTTTTGTTCTCATTTACTTGATCTGTTCTTTTTCCTTTTTTTTTATGAAAATTTTCACATGCACACAGATACAAAGAGACTAGTGAAGTGAATGTCCATCTATAACAGTTCCCCAGCCTGTCCAGATATTGCCTGATTTTTTTCATTTTAATCTCATATATGAGAAGGTATGTTTCCCCCATAGACTCTCCAATACGAAGTATGTTAAATTTTAGGATTGGGGGCAGGGGGCGGGGGGGCCAGCAGTATTTCAGAGTAGTTTTACTTTGAATTTTCTTGTTATAATCAATTTTCCTTAGGAATAATGCTGAGCTGCTTCTCATATACTGTATTTTTACACAAATAATGCGCATCTCCTACGTTTGTTTGCCAATTGCTTCCTTCTTCTCGCAAAAAGCCCACCCCCCCGCCATGAGGTATTTTTTGGTAGGGCCACTATGCCAGTTTTTTTTTTTTTTTTTTTTTTTTACATGTTGCTGTAAAAAAAAATTTTTTTTAATTAGTATACCACACTTACAGAAATACCTGGGCAGGGGGGAGGGGTGTCAGGGAGTGGTTGCCAAATGTAGGGAGCACACATTATTTGTGTAAAGATACAGTAGTCAGTATCCACTTGCTTTTCTTTTTCTAGAAACAGTTTATTGCTTTCTGTAGCCTATCTATCAGGTTGGTCTTTCCCTTTATTTTTAGACTTTTAAATATTAAGAATATTAACCCTTTGTGTTAAGTGATAAGTTGCAAATACTTTACCCTGTTTGCCATTTCTCTTTAATTTGCTTTTGTTGTTTTCCACAGATAAAATTTCTTTTTTATTATTTTTAGGTTTTTTTTATTGTACTTTAAATGAAGGTTTACAGAACAAATAGTTTCTCATTAAACAATCAGTACACATTGTTTTATGACATTGGTTAACAACCCCACGACATGTCAACACCCTCCCTTCTTGACCTTGGAGGACCTTTTTTTTGGTGAAAATATACATAGCCAGAGTTACACCATTTCATAAGTTTCTACATGTACAATTCAGTGACATCGATTACATTCTTCCAGTTGTGCTGTTATTTTCACTATCCTTTTCCAAATTATTCCATCACCATTATCTTCAACTCACTGCCCCCTAGGGTTCCCATTAAACCTATTGAGTTGCTGTTGTCAATTTGATCTCACATAGATAATTCTTTTTTTTTTTTTTTTGTACCTTAGATAAAGTTTTGTAGAACAAATAGTTTCTCATTAAACAGTTAGTACACATATTGCCCTATGACAATAGTTTGTTTTATGGGGCTGTCCAATCCCTGGCTGAACGGTGAACTTCGAGAGTGACTTCGCCACTGACCTAAACGAGTGTCCAGGGGCCATACTCTTGGGGTTTCTCCAGTCTGTCAGGCCAGTAAATCTGGTCTTTTTTTGTGAGTTAGAATTTTGTTCTACATTCTTTTCTAGCTCTGTCCAGGACCATCTATTGTGATCCTGGTCAGAGCAGTCAGTGGTGGTAGCTGGACACCATCGAGCTGTACTGGACTCAGTCTGGTGAAGGCCGTGGTAGCTGTGGTCCATTAGTCCTTTGGACTAATCTTTTCCTTGTATCTTGTTCTCTTCATTCTCCCTTGCTTCTGAAGGGATGAGACCAGTGGAGTATCTTAGATGGC